>NC_142777.1:31391056-31692128 GCF_988280905.1 Pimephales promelas
AAAACAAATAGCTTGGCCATATTGGCAAAGAAATAATGTTATGTCATTAACGATGACTTAAATTACTGTAAGACCTAGCATCCATAAGCCTACAGGCTTATGGACGTTAAAACCTTTGGTTGGACCGAAAACCTTTTGCTCATACAAATTTCCAAATCCAAATATCCAAATCTCATCTTCATGGTCCTGTTGCTGTACTCCCCAGTGCAGTCTTAAATTGTGAATGAGAATCAGTAATAATGTAGATGTGTTCAGCTCCTATGGGGGGAGGTACAATTACTTTATATACCATTACTTGGGCTGGCTTCATGAAGTGGTTGAGCAAATCGCAATAGATCATACTGATTCGGATGAATCGGTCAATCAAATTTCATGAATTTTTGGTCTCAGAGGGCCTAGTATGACTGTCCTTTCCCCAGCTCTCACTCAGCCCAAAATTTAGTAGTAAATGCAGTCGAGATAATCTAGAAGCGCGAACGATATTCTAGCCATTAAATCTTTATACAATCACCACCCGAATCCATTTAAATTTTTAAACATCCTGTTTGTTTGGTTTACTAAAAACATTTAATTTGGTTCCTTCAGCAATAACTCACTGAAGCTCTAATTGTGATCTCCATGCTGAATGGTGTTAGTTTGTTGCACACACTCAATGTCATTAAATATCCTCTGGGAGTAAATGGGTAAATACCATCCACAAAACGTAGGAAGCACCCCTCAAATGGTCTCTGGTTTTTACCTTCTGCTGTCTCACTGTATGAGGACATGAATG
Organism: Pimephales promelas; assembly: GCF_988280905.1. NCBI lineage: Eukaryota > Metazoa > Chordata > Actinopteri > Cypriniformes > Leuciscidae > Pimephales > Pimephales promelas. The sequence goes on from NC_142777.1 coordinate 31,391,829, forward strand.
CATGAACTTCATCTACAGAGACGTTCTGAGAGTCACTTCATCAGCATTTTATTTGAGAAAAGCTATCATATCATAAACGCACAGGTAAAAATAAAAGCTTAAAGAAATTGTGACAGAAATATATTACTGTTGTACAGTAGAATTAAGCTATGTCTTAATATAATAATAATAATAATAATAATAATACTAGCACTAATAATAATTATAATACATTATCAAAACTATATATTTAAAGCTACAGTCCACAGTTTTTCCTCTTTGTCGCCATCTCCGTTCGAAATCTGCAATTGCAGTTATTCGCAGAATTTTCAACTTTACGTTACAACACAGCGCAGATGAACACAATGTTTAAGGAGAGTGTGTGGCTGTTAGTCACCGCGCCGGTGTCGATACTGTCATTCAGAATCACAGATTGTTGCGATAGTCTAAATCAATCCTTACTTCAGCATCTGAAAATGGCCTCGGCGGGCATAACGTTACAGGCAGGAGAGTGGTCGATTCAAGCAACAGGAAAACAATGGATCGCAATGACATTTCAGACGCTGAGGAAATTGTTCATACTTATTCTTATGACGGACCACAGCCATACAATTATGAGTCTGCTATGCTGCCGAGAGAGCAGGACAGGCCAGGATTAATCTTAGACAGAACGCTCAGAGACAAATTGAGTTATTTATTGAGTCTTTAAGGAATAATCTTCCATATTTTTTATTTTATCAGTAAAGCTTTGTTGTGAAGCACTTTTTGACAAAAGTTGAATTTCATATGATTAAAAGACGCCTCCTTTTTGATTGCCAGAATAATTAAAATACACAACAGAATTTCAGTATAAAATCAAAACATTTTATACATTTAAAAAAAGATATATTCATTCAATTAATTATACATGCTTTTTGATTATTAAAATAATGCAACTAAACCATTCTAATGGAATCTAGAAAAAAATAAACAGAATTTGTTTTATAAAAATAAAAATTTTATAGGACCCTTTTAATAAAAGTTCTATTAAATTGCTGTTGAATTGTAAAAAGTATTAATTTCAATTAATTTGACATTTGTTTTGATTACTAATTTTATTTAACCTTGAAAATGGACACAAACTGATTTCACAGGGACCTGCCTTTGAATGCAGAGAGCTTTGAGGCCTTGCTGCCACCTGTCTTGTGATTGATTCATTTAAGGGTGCCTCTGGATTAAGTGTACTCATCTGCCGTTCTTGCAGTCAAGTAAATCCTGATTAAAACTTGCCCTGAGCAGTCATTAAAATCCAGCGACACATCACCATGATTTTCTGCATTTGCTCTGCTCTGTTTCAGGCGTTCTGAGTTCGATTGAGGGGAAAGTGTCGATTCAATTCAAATCTAATTTGAATTATATATTTCTACAGGCACAATGTCTTGATTGAATTGTACTTCAGCCCTCTCATATTTGCTAAGTTGAAAGGGTTTTTTTTTCAGCAACATTAATTTGTTTTTTCTTTTTCTTTTAATGTCCCAAGAAGTGTTTTTGACCTTTCTCTTTTTCCTTTCTGTCTGTGTGTACGTTTACAGTGATGCCACGTTTCACTGAGCAGGTAGAGGCAGCCGTGGAGGCTCTCAGCGCCAACCCTGGCCAGCCAATGGATGAGAACGAGTTCATTGATGCTTCGCGTCTGGTATATGATGGCGTGAGGGACATTAGGAAGGCGGTGCTTATGATCAGGGTGAGCAGAAGCCTTTGAATGGAAAAATAATTTGTTTTTAAATGATTAAGTTTTATCCAGAACCATTTTCATCCTCCTATTGTTGTGAACTCCTTATTGTTTTCCTTCTAGTCAAACACTAAAATAGATTGTAGGTATAAAATCTAAGCCATTCTTTTCTATATCATAAAAGCGCAGATTATAAAATAACTGCACTAAAATTTTACAATAAAATTAGTCAAAATGTCTGAATCTAAGTTATTCATTCAAATTCTTTTGAAGCTTGACGGTATGTTTGTCATTTAAATTTTTTACTTTATGGAAAAGAAAAGCTTGAACATTCTGCCTAACATTTTCATTGAAGGAGTACAATGTTGGAAAATTTGAATTTCTGGATGCATTTATCAACTATTCTTTTATGAGAGTAGTCTAAGAGTTTTTATTTTTAAGTTTTATTACCTTATTTATCTATGCTACCCACATAGGTTTCCAGTGTACTCTGAAGTTTGACCCATGTGCTTTTCAGCACTTTAGTATTTTTCCCCTTGTGAGAGCTTGTAATATTGAGGTAATCTTCAATTACGTATATAAAAATGCTTTCAGAGGGCAGGGTTAATTAGCGGTTTGCTCTGTGAATACATACATATATATATATATATATATATATATATATATATATATATATATATATATATCAGAATAATACTGCATTTTGTGTGAGTGAGAGAGAGGAAAAATTCTGAAACTGGGTCTGCAAACCAGTCAGTAACTGGTGTGACCACCATTTGCCTTGGCAGTGCAACAGATCTCCTTTGCATGGTTGATCAAGTTGTTGATTGTGGCATGTGAAATGTTGGTCCACTCCTCTTCAATGGCTGTGTGAAGTTACTGGATATTAGCAGGACTTGGAACACGGTCGCCGATCCAGAGCATCCCAAACATGCTCAATGGGTGACACATCCGGTGAGTTTGCTGGGAAATTTCTGGATCAGTGTATACGACAGCGTTTTCCAGGTCCTCACAGCTAACCGCTAATTAACCCTGCCCTCTTCTCTCTAATTCCGAATGCATTTTTATATTCTTAATAGGATTTTCCTTTAATATTACAAGCTCTCTCAAGGGGAAAAAAACTAAAGTGATAGTCCATAGAAGGTCAAACTTCAGAGTGCACTGGCAGTAGCATATGATGCAAGAACTGGGATGTTTTCAGCTTCCAGGAATTGTGTACAGGTCCTTGCAACATGGGCCCTACATTATCATGCTGCAATATGAGGTGATGATCATGGATGAGTGGCACAACCCCAATGTTTGGATCTTGTCACGGTATCTCTGTGCATTCACAATGTGATCAATAAAATGCACCCGTGTTCGTTGTCCATAACATACGCCTGCCCATACCATAACCCCACCGTGGGCCAGTCAATCACAATGTTGACATCATCAAACCGCTCACCAACATGACGCCATACATGCTGTCTGCCATCTGCACTGTACAGTGAAAACCGGGATTCATCCGTGAAGAGAACACCTCTCCAAAGTGCCAGACGCCATCGAATGTGAGCATTTGCCCACTCGGTTAAGACGACGAACTGCAGTCAGGTCGAGTCACCGATGAGAATGACAAGCATGCAGATGAGCTTCCCTGAGACAGTTTCTGACAGTTTGTGTGGAAATGTTTTGGTTATGCAAACGGATTGTTGCAGCAGCTGTCCGGGTGGCTGGTCTCAGACGATCTTGGAGGTGAAGATGCTGGATGTGGAGGTCCAGGGCTGGTGTTGGTTACATGTGGTCTGAGGTTGTGACACTCAATTCATGGGCAGCAACTCTGGTGGACATTCCTGCAGTCAGCATGCCAATTGCACGCTCCCTCAAAACCTCTGATATCTGTGGCATTGTGCTGTGTTATAAAACTGTACGTTTTAGGCCACGTTTACACAAACAAAATCATGCACACACCCGCATAAATACGCCGATGAGCGCCATCATAACTATGCCAAACCTATGGGTGGCAGTGTGGGGAGAAGGATAAAGCCATGCAAGCCAATCAGAAACTTCAGAATCGACAAGAGAGAACCTAAAACCCAGTTTCTTCCTATTGACACGACAACCAGCGTTTTCAGAAATCTTTTAGAAATAATTGTTTTCTGTGAAAAAATGGGGTTTTCGTGTAAATGAGAGGCCAACCCACAGGGAAATATCTCCATTTTCTCTTTGTGTAAACTGGGCCTTAAAGTGGCCTTTTATTGTGTCCAGCCTAAAGGCTGGTTCACACTGCAGGATTATTAGCCCGATTTTAGCCCCGATTCACCCCTTCCGAAAATCTTAAAGATGCTCCGATTATCGTAAAATAATCTGATCAGATATTCCTGCCGTGTGTGGTGTGTTAAGACTGCTCTCGTCTGCTCGGAAGGATGCCGGGACCGCTCCGATCTCAAATCAGCATATCCAACATGTTGGATAGTTTTGGCCCCATTTTACCTTGTGTGTGGTGTCCCCCGGGGACGAACGAGCACGCAGCCTGTGAACTGTGGCATGTAGCCAATCAGAAAGTGAGGCGACGAGGCGTAGAGGAAGAACTGGCGGGAAACATCAAAAAAGCCGGCGCCCGGCGGTATAGCGCACCAGAATGTCGGGTGGACTTTTTTTTCCCGTTAAAAACAAACTACACACTATCGCCACTGCATCCTCTTCGTCCACCATGATTGTTTACTCTGAAGTCACGTTTGATCTCGAGAGATTTTGCGAGATTTTCCGTCTGACCTAGGAATGCTCGGCAGTCAAATCGGTTTGTGTGATGTGTTGATTTTGCCGTGTGGCTGCGCACCACACACTGTACGACCAAAACTGTTAGACCCGTGATTTTTAATTTTTTTTTATCCCTGTGTGTGGGGTCTCTCAGGTTTGGAAAATCGGCCGACAATTTTAAAATCGTCCCGTGTGAATAGGCCTTTAGGCACACTTCTGCAATAATCATGCTGTCTAATTAGCATCTTGATATGCCACACCTGTGGGGCGGATGGAATATCTTGGCACAGAAGTGGTCACTTACACAGATTTAACTAATTTCCCTCTGCATGTGCACTATTTTCCAGAGCTGTAGTTGTCTGAGGGTTAATGGTCTTTCCCTGAGCTGAACTGTAACATTGGACATATGGTTGCTAGCTTGCAGTGAAGCGTTAGCTAACAGTCTGACAATGAGCAGACAACAGTCCACTCCTGCCGCGCAGGGAAACACACACAGACCCTCAACTCCACGTTGCTAGAGTGCGGAGCAACTGGGTTAAAGCTATTAATTGAGGCAAATATCGTCTTTCTTAGCTTCAGACTAACGAGTTTTCAATTAATCGTGAAGATAATGTTCACTGAATTTAAATAATTGGCTCATGAGGAATTGTGTTAGACTGTATTAGCGCCTTTAGTTAACGCGAAGAGAGCGGTCACGACCCAGATAATGAAGCCGGAGTAGCATACGATTAAAAGGCCTCTAGAAGTTAGGCATAGACCGCACATACACTCACTTGTATATTTGCTTTTGATGATTGTGATTGCATCGTATTCCTTTGTAGCCAGTGAACACGCACAATTTATTTTAATACATCAACTAACGCTCTCTTTTCAAATGTCAAGTAGCAAGACAATTCGCATTGACTCACTAGTTTGATGCAGATGAAGCTCTCTGACTCTCTGTACTGAAATTAATTAATGACAGTGGGTTTGAATTAGAATACATGTACAATTAGATGGGGGATCCATTATGCTATATTTGCATTATAATACATAATTGATTTTTTTAGAAAGGGAATTTAATTAGCATTTTCCCCTTTATTTTCCAAATCCCTGGAGAGCTGTTGGGCCCAATTCATTTTCCACTCCAGACATGCTTCTCTAGTAATCTAGATTGATTCAATGGTTAAAACAAAAGTCCCTCTGGCAGACAGGATCTATGTTTGTTAGTTTAACACGAGTGTTGAACATGCCCCCGACACTGAAACGCTTTCGAAAGGAGAGGTGTGATCTTTGCTATCTCATTTTGTTCCTTTCTGACCGTGTAGTATTTTTTCAAACGCTTCAGGGGCCTTGTTCTAAGACAAGTCGTCCGAACCGATAAGAGAACCACCCAAAGGTCTGGCGATCGCAGAGGTTTTTTTAAGAGAGCACTGTTTTCATGCACCCTGTAGACATTGAGATAGCAAGGAAGAAAAATTCGTACTTTGTTTGACTTTCACTTTGCTTCCCTCCACATGCACGCCATGTCAACCTCACATGTTTAGACAAAGCTTGAGCGTAGCCAATCAGCCAACACTACTGCCCAGTGGGCATCAACCTCTGCCGCACGAGAACTCTTCGATCGGAAGAGACAAGTGTGCAACTTGGGCTACTTAAGATGGACAGAGTCTTTAACCTTGGTAAGTACTGCACTCGCAGTACTCGCCGGCCGACCGTCACCTAAGATTTGACTGGCTGGCAGCCCTCGACTCCACTGTTGAGATGTCACTGGTACTAATAGCCCTTCCATAGCACAGATCCTCATAGCTGCCGAGTGGTTACTGTAGCCTGAAAAGGCACCTCACCTTACCTACACTGCTTCAGGCGTCTCAGGCTGTTTATTCAAATGCCTGCTCACTACTGCCCTAGTTTATAGATGTGATGCATTCTCTTGGAAGGCAAGGTAGATATATTTGAGCTGTCTGCGGTTCCTATCACTTGGCACGTCGTACTAGTGACCAGGGTTGAGCAAAATGCAGAATTCCTGGAGTTGGCTCCCTTTTAGTTCATATTGGGATTTTAATTTAATTGCCGGCAACATGCATGAAGTTAAATTGGAAGTGACAGGAATTTACTCAATTAAAATTCAACACAGGTAATGCATTCTTGGAAATGAAGTGGTGTTCTTAAATGTTATAAAATATATAGAATAAATACAAATTTCAATAAGTCTAAACTAAAATTCAAAAGGTAGGGATTAGCAAAATTCGATCTTTGAAAAGTACTTTATTCACTCAGGCTGCATTTATTTGATCAAATACAGTAAAATGGAAATGTTATGAAATATTATTTAAAATAACATTTCTATTCTAATGTTTTAAAATGTAATTTGTGTTGATGGCAAAGCTGAATTTTTAGCATTACTCTCTAGTCCTCAGTGTCGCATGATTCATTAGAAATCCATCTAATAAATGAAAAACGGTAATGCTATGCTGTTTAATATTTGTTTGTAAAGCGTGATACTTTTTCCAGCATTCTTTAAATAGACAGTTCAAAAAGACAGCATTTGTTTGAAGCAGAAATCTTTTGTAAAATTATAAACCCTAACCATAATTTGATTAAATTGAATGCATTCTTGCTGTAAACTTTTTATTTTTACAAAACCCCCAAATTGTTTAAAGGTACTTTCTCTACCTATTTACCAATCTTTTTTCTATCTTCGTTGTATGTGTCATTTTATTGTTCACTATTCCAAAGGCCTAAAAACATTCTAACAAACATATTAATGTTTAAATCAAGGGTTTCTCAAACTGTTAATCAATTTTGTCCTGCTATTCTAGTGAAATTAGTTAAATCAGTATGAATTCATTACCATTCAACTTCCTTACATTTAAATTCATGAATTGAATAGAAATTTAAAAGGCATTTTCAATTCCATTTTAAATGGCAGAAAACCCTGCTTGCAACAAGAAGTCATTTAAATTTTAGCATTGTTTTAGCATTAGCGTTACCCTAAAATCCATTTTGTGCTTCAGTGGGATTCTCCAGATGCAGTGTGTTAATGAAATGAGCCTGAGCTCTTCCGAACTGTCGCCCACACCTTGGCTGACTTCGTTTGGGCTGTGTGTTGTTTTGATGTCATCTTCAGCAGACAGTGTTTTGGAATGTTTGAGGTGTCTATTATTGGAGCAGCTGAATCGTGAGCCAGTCAGAATCTCCTCATAAATGGATTGTACAGACAGTTGGATAAGCGCGGCTTGCAGCACTGGTGAAATAATACATCCGTATCTTCTCCAATCTCGTCCTTTTACTTATCAAGCTGAAATGCATTTTCTTGTCAGTAAGGGTTCTGCCACCCCTCCTTTTTCTCTACCATTTCCCTCTGCAAACAGGTCCCTCCGCTCACAACTGCATGCTAATAGAGCGGTAGAGTTATAAGAGTCACGTTTGGCATTCAGTGCAGGGATTAGAGAGAAAGAGAGTTAGTTTAGTTCAGTACAGGGAAAACGTGGCTTACCCACTGCATTGGTGCACCAGATCATTCCGATTCTTTTTAGAGACGTTCTTCTCTAGTAGAGATGTTTTACTGTTAAAAACGTTTTATGCATGGGCTGCTTGCTAAGGAAAGTGTCACTATTACTATTTTTCAAACTTGGGGGTTGGGGTTTCTTCAAATCCCTTAAGTATTAAGCTTCAACACATCACTTTTTGATGCATTGAAGGACATACTATCTACCACTCCACATATCAGTGTACTAAAAACCACTAAAGCAACCTCTTAGCAAAGGTAATCATCCACAACTTGCTAGTATTAGGTGGCATCACAACTGTATGTAACATTTTATTTGTTTTTTTGTGTTTTACCATTTTATTGACATCTTAAGAGAGGTACTAGAAAGGGCAGGAAATAATGTGAAGCACATGGCTAAGCGAATCATAAATGCGTTAATCAGTAGACCTTGGCCCTGATGGGCAGCAATTCATATTACAAATGTATTGAGTTTCTACTTTCATAGGGGAGACTGCTATAGATAAGCGTTTGCCATATATTATAAGGGTCTTAGGTTGTTGAAAGAGCTTACTAATGCTCCATATCTCTCTCCGTCCCTCTTTCTTTTCTTCTCCCCCTGCAGACCCCAGAGGAACTGGACGACTCAGACTTTGAGACAGAGGACTTTGATTCTCGCAGCAGGACCAGCGTGCAGACGGAAGACGATCAGCTCATCGCTGGACAGAGCGCTCGGGTGAGAGATGGAGCTTTGGTTTTATGGAATGTCACAAGGTGTCAAACTTGATCCTAAAATTACCTGAGGATTAGATCCCTTTGGAGATACTTGGAAGGAAATTTGACCAGGGACATACTGATTTCCATATTTTTCAGTGTTTCTACAATAAAACTTTATCACAGTCCATTTAGAGTCCATTTGCAGTGTCACGGCTAAATCCACCTTTGATTCACTGTTTAGCTCCAATAGCACAGGAACTGTGAATCAGTGATTTTAAGATTCTGTACTGATTTCATGTCAACAACACTCCCGATGTTGCCACCAGCAAAACAGACATCAAACCTCGCCCCCTCTCTACCTCTCTCTCTCTCTCTCTCTCTCTCTCTCTCTCTCTCTCTCTCTCTCTCTCTCTCTCTCTCTTTCTCCCCTTCACATCCTCCCCTCTCTCTCTCTCCCCTTCACATTCTCCTCTCCCTCCCTCTCTCATTCACATCCTCCTCTGTTGCCTTGGTAATGCTTGAAAATCCTTCCTGACATAGCTGGAAGGAACAGTGAAAATATATATATATATATATATATAGCATAATATATATAATATAGTTATTAGTTCAAATATTTTCTGTGGTAGTCACTGCAGATGATTGGCATCCTGTTTTCATTTTTCAATTCAGCGTTGTGTGAGATAACGGGTACCAAGTTGTGTTTGGGGATCTTGTTAGTCAGTGTGCTAGCTTTTCCTGTGAGCTCTTCTTTTGAGTTCCTGATAACAATATGTGTAACAGTACAAATGTAAGAGCAATATATGGCCAAAAAGTAAGGCTGTCATCTATTCATATTTTCATCCGTAATGCCGGTCGCATATTCTTTGTTCCCCAAGCTCGAGCGAATATAATTACAGACCTCTCACCCTCCTGTTCCATATAGTGATGTAAGCAAGTTGATAACTAAAAAGTAACAGAAAAATATTCAGCCCTAATTGTCTAGGGGATGGCAGGAGACATTTAGAGCTCACAACTTGAACAGAAAGCTCTTGTTAAAGATAGAAGTGTTGCTGTAGAATTACAATTTTGATTGAATCTTGTTGCTGGGAAAGCAAGTTGTATTTTTGTTTTGAGAGTTGTAGAAAACGGAGCAGTGGAGGTTGTGCTTGACTGAAAATGTGATTATATAAATCTGTAATCACTGTCCAGCCTCCTGTTTCACCCCCCAGAGGCTTTTGATTTAGTTCCCAGCTCCATTGGGAATCCCAGCACTCCAATGTGTGCCACGTGTGTGCCGGTGCTCCTGAACCAAGAAGAAAATTGAGTTTACGAGGCAGAAAACCATTCTTATTGAGAATTTGCTAGAAAAGAAAGGTTTATCTCAATTAAGGTTGTCTGATTGTTTTTCATAATCAGTTTAGCCTGTCCTAACCAGATGTGATGCTGCTTGTATCCTGCCACAAATAATTCTATACACACATTGAAGATACAAGATAAATGTAAATAAACATGAACCTTTTCATTTTGTGTACACTAACGTTCTGAAGTTTGGGGACCTTAAGATTTTTAAATGGTTTTGTAATAGGCCTGTCCCCTAATAGTCAATTAAAAGAAGAGGCTTAGTCAACCAAAATTATATTATTCGGTTACTCACAGGGAAAAAAAAAGAGAAAAAAACTCTGCGAGGTGTGTTCAGCGAGTTAACATACTGTAATTGCCACAAGGACCCCACTGTTCATGGTACGTCGGGCAGGAAATCCAAAAGTTCACTTGTAGGAAATTTTTGAACTTTTGTAGGAAATTCAAAAGTTCACGTTGGCTTATTTGAAACAGGTTGAGACTTTATGTGGCTGCTCACTCTAACGTATAATGTTAATTGTGCTCTATTATTAGACTCGTATCCAAAAGTTTGTGCAGAGATTGAAGCTTAAGTATAGTGCGCATCATGACATTGAGGCGCAGGCAAAATCACTTGCATTTTTTCTTGATAACAGTGGAAAGAACTTAAAATGCTGCGTCATTTTTGTTCATACAGATAAGAGATCATTCGAAACTGTAAATGGTCTACTTTTATTTGTGTAAACTCACAATAACAAGAAAACATTGTGCTTTTGTAAAATGAATGAAACAACTGGATGTTTTCTGCGGTTTCGGCCTCCGTTAACTGGAGCATGTCCCAAAAGTAAACCGAACCGAGGCTACTTGCCCTACAGATAGATAACTTGAATAGAAAACTTGAAATGTCTATTTAAAAAAAACAAAACAAAAAAAACAATTCAAAATGAAAAGAAATACTCTCTGCTTCTGTATGAAAGGTGCATTTCTCTATGAATGCACATTCACTGCAGAGATGGCGAGTTAGCATCAACTTAATCATTGCAGCTGGCACTGTCTCAGAAAACACTAGTTTATTTAATAATCAATGTCTTGCAATTTTTTCTGACACATTTATAAACATTACTTTTGCTGGTGCTTTGTGGCAATCTTTAAGCATGCTCTTGAGTGTGGAATGGGCTATATTAAACCCATATATAGGCTGTTAAACACTCATTATGGCTTTGTATTTATTCAGAAATATGGTAAAAACTGTAATGTGAAATTACTATTATTTAAAACAAATATTTTCAGCAGGCTTCAGTGTCACATGATCCTTGGGAAATTCTAATATGTTGATTTGGTGCTCAAGAAACATTTCTTATGGAACTTTTTTTTTTTAGTTCAAAAGAACAGTATTTGTAAAATGTATTTTGTAAAATCACTTTTGTCACTTTTGATCAACATGCGTATTAAATTTTATACTTTTGAGTGTGATGCTGTGATGAAAATTTTCAGAACCTAAACAAAAATACTTGCTATAGTGTCACACCTGGTTAGCACACTGTTATTTAGCAAAAACTTTAATTTTAACAGGTTATCATGCTCTTTTTCAGTTTATCCTTGTGCTGAATGCAGTGGCACAAATTCAATAGACAGGATTGCTCAGCATAGTTCTAAAAGGTTGCAAACCTTTTACAGAATTAGAGGAATGTTTCATAGCCTATACGCCATCAGCCAAAGCTGTAAAATCTCTCCTGCTCGGCCGGGCTGGGCTGGTCATGCAAGAAATGTGAGAGAGAGGGAAAGAAATCAAGAGGGGAGGAAAGGACAAAGGAAGGTGTAAGGGAGAGGCAAAGAAACTAGCAGGAAGGGGGTTTTAATATCAATTTTCTTTTTTAATTGCATATCCTTTATTATCTCTTTAACAGTTGTAGATCAACATATTGTGAGCAAATTTATGTATGGTTTGTTATATATAAGCTTCTCTGTGGAATTGGCAGGCCATCATGGCTCAGCTACCCCAGGAGCAGAAGGCGAAGATTGCTGAACAAGTGGCCAGTTTCCAGGAGGAGAAGAGCAAGCTGGATGCTGAGGTTTCCAAGTGGGATGATAGCGGAAATGACATCATTGTTTTGGCTAAGCAGATGTGCATGATCATGATGGAGATGACGGACTTCACCAGGTGAGCGCGAACCACCTTCTACCCTGCTCAACTGCCTGTCAAAAACCACACAAACACACACACATCTCTTTTAGACTCTACTCAATAGACCTTTCTGGCCATGCACTGCTGCTCCGGTTTCACTGCGTCCCGGCTCAGTGCTTCAGCTTTATATTGGTTTGTATTGGCAATAAAATGTGCCCTAGCATTTTTGAAGGGAAAACTTTTCGAATATTGAAAGAGAGACTGACGAAATCTAAATTTTATACCTAATTTCCCCTGTCATTTACCTAAATCGGCCATCAATTAGTAAGGTCTAATATTAACTGAGACAAGCACTCTGTTCCATCTCATGAATTCTTTTTTCCCTCTCAGTGGAAGCAAATGAGCTGTGGATTTTTTTCGTGGGGTTTTTACCTGCCTCATTTGCCTGCCTCTTTTTCTTTTCATCATACGTGATCCCAAAAGAAATGGGATCATGAATGATGGAAAGGAAAAAACAGGTCTTAAAAAGAATTTGGTTTAAAAACAAAGGGCAGGAGATGCTAGCACAAGAAAAGGTTGTCTGAATTGCTCCCCTGTATGCTGACAGAATCAGGGAAAGGGTCATTTTAGATGTGACAGCACACTCGTAGGCTGCACACCTGAGAGTGACTGCCATCTGCTCTCCCAGAGGAAACACTGTGTGTGACAGAGTGATAGAAAATGTCTTGGTCTATCGCTTCTCTCTGCCTATGCTAACCAAGATTCCTTTTTTTTTTAATGGCTCATGCTCACATTGTAATGGCTGTAGGATGGCGGTCACTCAACCGTATCTCAAAAACCTGTGAAAAAGCAGCTTTGTCCTCCTGTTCAGAAACATGTCTCCATTCCTCCCTAGATCAAAAATGAGATATGTATAATAAGTGAAACGTAAAACTATTTGCATTATTATTTTTTTTAATGTATTGTTTTGCTCCCTAAACATAATGTCTATTTATTGGATGTCTTCCATTTTAGGCAGAAGAATGGTATCATTTCTGTACAAGGTGATATGGAGACAGTCTTACCTCTTGTTGAAGGCCCCCAGAAATCTATCAGTCTCAAGTGAAAAGCAACTTGGCTGTAGTGCATCTGTCAGATTTGGTGGCATTTGCATGAAAAATGGCAATTGTTGCTGATGTATCACCTGCAAAAATGTGCTGAGTGAAGGTCTCGGCAAGTTAATTCAGTCCACGCCCAAATGATTGCCCCTCGACCTTGAAAGGGTATACAGTCCCATCAAGGTTAATGCTATAAAGAGGAAATTGATTTCGGGAGCCTTTATCCGGCCTCAATATCTGCAGAGAGGCTGCTTGCTACCAATTCTGCTTGTGTCCCTTCCTGCTCATGAATAAAGCATGCGTCGCCTGGATTCGTGTCACATATTTTGGAGCCACCTGTCTGTGCATGCTGTGGTCCAGTGCTTGAGCTGCTACCACACACACATATATGCACGCACACACACACACACACTACCCCCATCTGGAACCAGTATCAGTGGCTAATTCATGGGCACTCAGTCAGATTTGCATATCTGAGTGTGGGATTGTCAAGTGAGATGAAGTCACCCTTGCTCAACAGTCACCTTGTAGTGGCCACACTTTCACCTAGGGCGGGTTATGGGTGGGCCAACACCAAAGCGACATCAAAATAACCTGTTCTTTGTGTTTCAAAATGTTTGAAATGTTGGTCGGTCTTTGTGGGGTGCATTTTCTTTTTGAGACACTGTCTCTGGTGTATTTCGGTAACTGTTTTGATGGATGCTGTGCTGCCAGAAGGACCCTGTCTGAATGGTGTAGAAAGAGAACTGGAATTGGGAGGGGTGAGTGTTCAGAGAGAGCAAAAACACAAAATTCCATCTGTTGTGGGTTGGATTGTTCAGTTTAGCCTGAAGAGAGCAGCTTTGAATCCAGGTTGTGCCACTTGCCAACTGTGCCCCGCTGTCCCTTGTGGGCACACAGAACTGGCAAATGACTGGCCGGATCGTAGCCGGGGAGCTGCGGGGGGGTGGGCTGAGATGGGACACTGGGATGGATGAGGCAAGAACTATTAAATGAACTGAAGTGGCATTGACCCCAGGAAGCTGACCAGACATCACAGAAGTGGGTGGGAGCTGCTGCTAGCTCACTCCATCTGTCTGTCTGTTCGCTTCTCGTTCATTCTCGAAGTCTTCAGGCTACTAGTGAATGGAAGCGTGTTGTAGGGGGATGTTCCTCCTTAATGAGATTAATCAATTGGAAGCGAACTGATCTTGTCTTTCCCAAAATGCTTTGTTCATGCTGCGTTGTGTTCCTGAGCGTGAGGCTGTCAAGTCACATTTATTTATATAGTGCTTTTAACAATACAGATTGTTTCGAACCAGGCTTTACAGACATAACAGGAAAATAATGCAAAGTTTGTTTTTCTAGAAGAAAAGAGCATCACAGTCCAAGTTCAGAGAGGTTTCTTATATATGTATGTATATATATATATATATATATATATATATATATATATATATATATATATATATATATATATATATGTGTGTATATATATATATATATATATATATATATGTGTGTATATATATATGTATTAATTTAGTTAATTTATATGTAGCCGCTCTGGAGTAAACAGTGATGTCATCATCCAGCTCAGTTCAGTTCTTGTATAATAGTGTCAATGCAGGCAGATCGATATAATTGTTGAATATTAAATTTAATGCCCCCAACTAAGCAAGCCAAGCCAAAGGAAACAGTGGCAAGGAACCAAAACTCCATCAGGTGGCAGAATGGAGAAAAAAACCCTGGCTCAGTTTGTAAAATTAGTTGTTTTTCTTCATCCTTGTCAATGTGACCAGCCATTCTCATGTCAAACGTGTTGACGTCTTGACGTGTATCATCCAATGCTCACACGTACTCGCAGCAACTCACATGAGACCCCACACAGAATAGTGACTGAGAATGAAAACTGCTATCTTTTTTCCTCAGGGGGAAAGGACCTCTTAAAAACACCTCCGATGTGATTAGTGCTGCGAAGAAAATTGCTGAAGCTGGATCAAGAATGGACAAACTGGGCCGTGCTATTGCGGATCAAGTAAGTTAACTATATTCTTTTGCAGGAAAAAACTTGATCATCTTTTGGTGAATTATCCATGCTGTTGTGTTTTTCCAAAGGATCTTAATCCTTGTAATGCACTACAGTGAAACGCAACAGTGCATAATTTATCTCCCAGCCAACTCATATCCCTGGCTTTTTTCAATCACCTTTTAAAAATTGCGACAGACCGTGATAAAGAAAGCACTGTGGGTCTGTAAATTCAATCCCTACAGTCCAACACTTCTTTTCCTGGAAAGCTCCTCTTATTCCTTAAGCTGAGTGACAATGACAGGATCACAGGCATCGTGAAAATATTATGGGAGCATGTCCAGTAAACATCAAACCGCCGCATGTGCTGCAAGGGTTCTTTAAGATTTTTCTTGTCTTTTCAATAAAGCAGTTGAAAGGGATATTGTGAGCTCAGGATGGGGGTTTTGCATAGCAGAATCATCACCTATCACTCATTCCTCCTCGAAGGCCTCTCCTTTCAGTTTGTCATTTAATTAAAAGTGTGTCACGCTGTGCTAACATCATTGTGCATCATGCTGACTAGCAGTTTACGGACCAATAGCACTTGTAGTGTGTGTTTAAGAACTACATGACATTTTTACACTTTACTCTTACGCTCAAGGATTAGCACCGTAAACTTGCTGTTTGCATCCCTGAGAGCTTTACGTGCTTTCTGGTGCCTCCCGCTTTTTCACATCAGTTTGTGTGAATCGTGCAAATCCAAAGTTTTTTTTTCTTTTTTAAGGGTGGTGGGGGTCTGATTATAATTTCACCAACAGTAATTCTGGATTGCCTCAATAGGAAAATAAGCAAATCAGAACACTGCGTGTCATAAGAGCAGTATGCGTGCCTGAACCACTAGTGTTTGCTCTTGCTGCATATCTTTTACTCCAACGCGTTGCTCACGAGCTACCAGTTGCTCAAGTTCGTTTTTTCAAATGTAGGCGCACAAGCGTGCTCATAATTGTAGCGACGCGCTCATTTTTTCCAGGCGCATCGAGATGAAAATACCTCAAATTTTCAGAATGCCGCAAGCGCAGGGGTTGGTGGCTATGTAAGTATCTAGAAATTTGCCGCTGGGCGAGGGCTTCAATTACCTTTCTCTTTTTTGACCAAACATGTGTTTGCATCCCTGAGCTCGGTATCATGCTAAATGCTAATTTCTTAAGTTCTTGCATTTGTGGCAAGCACATTTCGACCATGCAGAGCAGTGCAGCACCTAGGGAGTGAATGTAAATATGCGGCGTTATCCTATTCATCGCATGGCTGTTAATTAACCATTCCTATGAACATCTGCAGTGTGCTTTCGAAAAGGTTCCTTTAACATAATCTTGCATAATAATGAGCCTTCATATAAACTAAAGCTCTGCACTTTTAATATTTTATTTAGATGGCACTTTGATCCAATGTGAAGCAGCTCCACTTTACAAATCTGTAGTCATGCTACCTGTGCTGACCCATTTGCAGAGGAATACTAAATGTCCAGTTCAGATAATGTGAAAGCTTTTATAGACGGCCACGTCCCGCGATGTCTTTGATGTTGCTTATTCAGTGCTGTGAATACAATGATATGCCCCGCAGAAAACAGATGGGTACTGTGCAGGTGCTTGTGTGTCTGTGGATGTGTTTGCTTTTCTGCACACACTGGCACATAAAATTCATTATCTATTGTAAACGTTGTCCATTATATTGAACCCACCAATTTTTTGAGAAATAGGATTGATTTGTGTAGGACTTCCAAAAAAGAAAAACTTCCAAAAATGAAATGGCTGAATCGTGGTCAGTGGACGAAGTGCAGACGTTCCTCTCGTTGGTTGTCGAGGAGCAGATAAACCATAACGATCAGTCTATAATCCCTCCCACTTTGAAGCGGTACTAACTGCAGTGGAAAAGCGAAGCGAGCCGTTCCGAGTCGTACCACACAGTGGAAAAGCGAACTGAGCCGTGCCATGCAGTGGAAAAGCGCCATACGTGTGTTGATTGTGGGAGGAAAATGTCTGTCCGAGTGCGACCCCTCCTGCTTTTTAACAGGTGTGAGAGCAACTCCAGACAGCTGGAGACAGCCCAGCCTATTCCCAAATGGTCCCCCTCCTCTTGTCCTCCCTACGAATAAAGGAATTGAGGGCAGTAGGTGATGAAAGAAAGAAGGATGGGAAGCCCCATGTGAGACCTAAATCCATTAAGTGTGATTCGTCTTTAATTAGTAGCGTAATTACCAGGTGGCTCTTGTGTGTGTGTGTATATATATATATATGTGTGTGTGTGTGTGTGTGTGTGTGTATGTATATATATATATGTGTGTGTGTGTGTGTGTGTGTGTATGTATATATATATATGTATGTGTATGTGTGTATTAGGGGTGGCACGGTACATGAAAAAACACCCGAACCGTTCGGTTCGCTTGTCTCGGTTCGGAGCGCGTGTGCGTCTCACGGTTCGACGCATGCGCAATGTAACCTCGTGCCCGTATGTGACGTGTGTTTTCTTTTCGCGCGACATAAACTTGTTCGACTTGGACCGGCGCTGCACAGAGCGATCGGTGAATAACATCAATCTAGCGCGAGTCGGCTCCGTATGCATTCATCACTTTCACGGTATTTGATGTCGCTCTGTGCAGCGCCGGTTCAAGTTAATAAACAAGCCAGTAAAAGTGGAGTATGGAGCGCTGCAGGTCACGGCACGCGGAGAAATGGCAAGTGAGAGAGATGAGGGAGTTGGAGGATGCGCCAGCGTCGTATAGGTCTATGGTATAAGTCCGGTGTGTGGGAACATTTTGGATTTCATGTTATGATATTTTAATATAACGCTACAGTGGCACTTTATGTATAGATAAGAGCTTCAGTCATACGTTTCCAAACCCTGCACTTTAATTTTAAGTGGAAAAAAGTACCCTCACGTTTTGGGAATAGAAGCATTGTTGATACTGTTTTTGTGTTGAGGTTGAACTTAAATTTCACTTTATGTTTATGGCCTTTGCTATTGCTATAGCTTAATTATCTATAGGCAATGAATGAGGTTTCATGTATATTGACATTTAAAAGACAGTGTTTTAAGAGTTCCTCTCTTTTTCTTTTAAAAGATAGAATTTTGGTAAGAGCTACAAAAGTCAGCAGTTGATACATGAAAGTTAATTTCTTTGTGTAAATAAGATTTATGTGATAAAAATGCACAAGTTCTTGTAGAGATAGTGATACACATTCTCCTTTTTTTTGCCAAATAAACAAAAAGCATGTCAATTTCTTCTCTCTTGCTGTATCTAAATCTCACCTAGCTTTCCTCTGAGATAGTCCCAAAATGTGCTTAAAGTCAAAGAGTCAAATTCAGTTTGTGCATGATTGCATGAATATAATATATATATATATTTTTAATACTGTATCCTAAAGTGTGGATAATTAAGCTATACATCACAATCACATGCTGAAGTACATTTCTGGAGTGTTAAAGATTAAAAGAAAAAATAACAAGAACCGTACAGAACCGAAAACCGTGACCCTAAAACCGTGATACAAACCGAACCGTGGGTTTTGTGAACCGTGCCACCCCTAGTGTGTATATATATATATATATATATATATGTGTGTGTGTGTGTGTGTGTGTGTGTATATATATATATATATATATATATATATATGTGTGTGTGTGTGTATCTATGTATGTATATATAAACTATATTTAGACTGCCCCTCACACCTTGTGCAGACAAGGCTGCCAGAGGCTAACTGTTGAAAAATGAACAAAGGAAAGCAGTTCCTTATACCGAAGGATGAATCATCAGATTCAGAGGAGCCTGCGGAGGGATGGAAAGCAAATAATCATGGCCCTCCTCCCCCACTCTCTGTCCTTCTCACTCTCTTTGTCATATCAAAGCCCTGCCACAGAATACACAGTGGTGGGCTATAACATCACTCCTGACTGCTTGTCAAGTTTGTCATGTCATGTACTTTTGTTACATCTGAGATTGCCAAAAGAAACCACAGCAGAGCCGGAAAATGATATGAAACAAATTGTTGAAAGCATGCATTGTATTGTGTAACACTCAAAATGCACCCTAGCACCAAACTAAAACCTTACTATTCAAAATTAGGTTGACAACCAGTGTGGGGGGTTATACATTGTAAGTAACTTGAAAAAAGTTATCAGATTGTGTAACTTGAGTAATTAGTAAAGTAACGCATTGTTTTTTAAATTTACAACAAAATATCTGAGTTACTTTTTCAAATAAGTTATATAAACATGGTTATTGTAGTTTTAGCATTTACTAATCTCACTTAGTAAGAATTAGTATTCCTCAAAATGAAAAAAAAAATATCTGTGAAATGTGATCTTAGAATATTACGTAAACCTGCAACAAATATTAAATTACAAAAATGTACTTTATGTATTTAATCTCACTTTATTTACCAATGTCTTTGCTGCTGACCTTCGATGATCTACTTCAACCATACAAAGCAAAATGAGTTTAGATAAACATTTATGAGTTTAGATAAACATTAAAAATGTCACCCTCTACTGTAGCTGCCTTTGTTGTGCCAGAGCCAAATAAGGGTCTTATTTAGCGAAACGATCGGTCATTTAAAAAAATAATAATAAAGTTTAAGTTTTATAAGCACAAATGCTCGCCTTGCTCTGTTCTGTGATGAGCGTTCGTGACTCTCCTGTTCAAACTCGTTCATTAAAATGAACAAATCTTTTTTTGAGTCATGACTCGAATGGTCCTAGACAAGACCCTTATTCATCGTCTGGAATCGTTTAAAGCCCTTTTTAAAATTAAATTTCTCCAACACTGGTGACAGCACATACTACTATGCAATCCTGAGGACACCCAAAGATGCAAACAAGACTGTGATACCAAAGCGAGAGGTCTTTAAAAAATGCATCTTGTTTGAGAATCGGGCCCTCTGAATCCATCTTGTAACATCTAGCTGTTGGATGAGAACAGTTTTAGGATTGTTTCAGAGTGCTGCCAAAAATGTTCGGCCAGGTTTAATAATCACTTAAATGGCTGTAACAGAGCTCGATTAAAGTTTAAAGAAATGAGTGTAGTGCATATGAGGATGCAGCAGGATTTAGGTCATTGCCACACAAAGGTCTGCACTGCAGTTTATTAAGAATTTACAAGCAGATTCTGCAGGGGCAACTTCTGAGGATTTCATCTGAGCACAGTACTGATCAAGTAATGCAGTGTAATTGAGATTTATAATGCAAATGTCTAAGCCACCACACTGCCCATAAATATTCTGCCCTACATGTACATGAAGGCATGTAGCCACCACACACGGACATGACCGTGCAACACCAGGTTTGCATATTTTTTGTTAGGCAGACCTGCGGGCAGCAGCACATGCATATATCCAAGTGATGTATACTGACATACATAGTTTTCCAATTTACATTCAATCAGGTAAGATTTATGGTGATCCATAGGCACCACCACCGGTTGGATTAATCCCAGTTTTGGCCCCTGGCTGCTTAACGGTGACAAGCCTGTAAATTTCCCTCTCTACAGTAGAAGAGCAAAAAGCATAAAAACAAAAAATCAGGAAGCGATCTCGCAGAATCTCAGCTCAGCATTTTAAGGGTTGGTACCTTACATGACCACCAGTCTAAGCTCTTGGTTTTCTGGCATAATGGTTATTATTAGTAGTGTTTATTTCCATTGGGTAATTTAACCATATTTTTAACATTTTTACGTATAAACTGTCTTGCAGAAGTAGTTATTCAAAGGTATTCAGACCCTTAGACAGTCATCTCATTGTACTCAATTACAGGAGCTACACAGAAATAATTTTAATTAATTTGTATTTTTTTGTTAGGATATATTTTATTGCTGTAGCTGCTGTACATGTACACAAATCAATTTCTACAACTTTATTGCTACATTTGAATCATCATGGTAGCCACAACATTTTCTTAAAATATCCAAAGTTAGAGATTACTCTTTACAGTCATGGAAATGCCAAAAATAAGTCATGAAAAAAATAAGTCTTTTTTTTTTCTTTGCTTGTAAAATATGTATCTGCTCTTGCAAGCCGCAGTGTTTGATTTGTGATAATTGAAAAGTGAAATTTGCATTATTTCTTCAGTAAGTTATTCTTCTAATTAGTTTTGTGGTTCATTTACAAATTGGTCTGAATCTAAATTATTTTAAAGAATCCTTATTCTGTTAAATCTGGGGTCATAGGGAACTCGTTGGTTAAAAAACAATTAGCAGTTAAGGATTGCTGTAGGGGAAGAAATAAAGGAAATATGAGAGATAAACGAATAAATCCATTAGTTAAAAGTCTATACAAGTGTTTCAGTGGGCACTTTTGGTTCTAGGAAAAGTTGTCCATCATGTTCTGATGTGAGAATATGAACTCAGTCTGCTGAAAAAGAGAGTACATTTTTTCTAGCAGGACAGTAACCCACACACGAGGCCAAGTAAATAGTGGTGTGGCTCAAGAACAAAAAAGCCCTACAGTTCCTTAGACATTTTGATCTCTCTCCAGTTCCATGGTACCATTTAACAAGTGTAGTGTGTAGGCGTCATCCAACCAACCTGAACAACCTGAAGCAGATCTGCCTTTCATTTCTGAAAAAGTTGTTTGTACAGATTATTAGAAAGTATGTAGAGAATACATATTTAATGAGCTGCATTTTTAGACATGATCACCATGTTTGGAACACGTCCATTGTTTTCTATTTGCGTTCCGTAAAATAAAACTCAGTAAAAATATCACCATAAAATTTCAATGTTCCATTTGTAATTTGGTGAAATGAGAATTGTTTAGTGGTCTCAGTATGAAGCGTGTGAAATAGGTGCTTGTAAATATGCTAATGGAGCAGGCAGTCCTATTGATAACTGTTAGGGAAGTGATTGTCTGTTTTGGCAGACGTGTTGGCAGCTATTGCCATGTCATGCTGTGCCTATTCATTTACTCCAGTGATGCACATATAAGGCAGTTGATTCATATCTGATATTTCATCAGAAAGCGGCTCGCTTCGCGTTTCCACTGCGTGGTACGTTTTGAGTCGGTACGGATCGGTTCGGTTCGCTTAGCTCGGTTGCTTTTCCACTGCATTAGTACCCCTTCAAAGTGTGTGGGACTGATCGTTATTTGCGCGCACCTTTACTGCCATGACATCATCTTAAAAGCGCCACATTTTCAAACCCACAACACAGGAACAATGGAGACTATCGAGGGGATGGTGTTCCTGATTCTCGGTATGTGGTTGTTTTTAACTGCTAGACGGAAAAATGTGTTTAAAATGAGGCTGATGGCAGCAAAACAAAATACTGCTAAAAAAGTGTCTCGTGTCGCAAAACCAATGACGCTAGTAGTGACGATTTTGTCTGACCAATCAGTGATCTGCAGTGTTTCACGTCACATTTTAGTACCGGTATGGTACGCTTGGAACCTCAACAGACCAGGTACCATTTAAAGCGACCCGAAGCGAACTGTACTGTACCGTACCATGCAGTGGAAAAGCACCACAAGTGAGCCGTACCGAACCGAACCGTACTGTACCATGCAGTGGAAAAGCGCCAAAGTGAGCCGTACCGAACCGAAACCGTACTATGCAGTGGAAAAGCACCATAAGTGAGCCGTAGCGAACCGAACCGTACTGTACCATGCAGTGGAAAAGCGCCAAAGTGAGCCGTACCATACCGAACCGTACCGTACTATGCAGTGGAAAAGCGCCATAAGAACATTTTTCCCTCTGTCACAATGATTGTTTATAATTCTTCCCTCTGATCCTAGATCAGGACTTTATTAGACTGAGATAGAATTGGCACTTGCAAATATTAGTCTGTTTTTTTTTTTTTTTTTTGGGTAAGTGTTTGGAAAGGAGTAAGATCATCACTCTGTTTAAAATGCCGCTTGATTGATTATCATGGTCCATGATGGCTTTATATTTAGCCGTTTAAAAAACAAGTGCTCCGCCAGACCATTTAAATGCAATATAAAACGCATTAGCCACATGAAGGGACGTTCTTCTCTCCAAGTGCATTAGAGTTCTCTCTATTAAAGAAACTACAGATAAATCTTTTATCTCTGTAAAAAATGACTTTGATATTAACAGGTGCTTTTAAAATGAACCTTCGATTGTCTTGGGTACTTTGCCGTTTCTAGTTAGTATGTTGAATACTGATGACTGAGTGGGCTGAATTCCTTTGCCCTCTTTCACCTCTGTGGAAAGATAATTTATTTAAATGTTTGTGTTTTTTTTTATATCTATGCAGGATATCTGTTTTGTTGTTGTTGTATCCACCACTTCCTCTAGCATGTTGTTTGCACAGCCTGTAAATACTATCCAGAATGAGTTCACACCTGAGAGGTGTGCTGGAAGATGTCTCCAGCAGATGCTTATGGAAGATGAAGTTGGTTTCCTTACTTTTGAAGTATTGCAGTCGCAATATACCATTGAAGATAACCGTGATATTCAAAACATGAAATATAGATATCGTGTTAAGGGTGGGACAATATATTCCGATAACTGTAATATTTAAAACGAATAACATGATACACATAATGATATGACATGTAAATAATCCAGTGGCAGCACCTGGTTCACATCCCAAAGTATAATAGGTGGCGCACAATATTTCACCTTAACGCTGCCATCTGTCAAAGCAACAGACACGGTGTGCAGATACTACTGCCATGCAAAATCATGTCGTCCGATGAGTCTCTACCAACGGTGAGCACAAAAAGAGGCAAACCCACCAACCTGTTCACCTTCGCTCTCTTCATCCTACCACTATACAGAAAGTTGCAATTATTTTGCTAGGCCAGGAAAACAGTAAAAATACACAAACTGCTGACACCTTTCTCTGTTTTGTTATATTTACATCCCTTGAGGCATTTAGTAAAAAAAAAAAGCTCATTTAGATAAAAAGTTATGGATTTTAACTTCAAATATCTTTAGAGAGGAATATTTTGGGGGGTTTTGATCCAAAGTAGGGCGACGTGAGTATTATGGATTGCTAAACTCTCACATATAATTTGTTTCTTTCATACTTCATACATCGGAGGGCGCCTTCATGCAGAAAGTCCACAAGTGAGACTCATAGAAGTATTGGTTTCCTCCTACCTCTTGAGATTGCTTTGCTTCTTGTTTTTTTTTGTTTTTTTATCCCACTTTCCCCAGGAACCTTTAAAAACAAAATCTTGACATGTATTGTTCTTTAGAGAAGATCTTTAAACTTCATATGTTGGCTTAGGCTTGTGGTAAGTCTGTCAGCACGCAAAGGTAATTGGTAATTCTTTCTGTGGTTTGGGACGGATATAAACACCAGGTAATCATATCTATTCAAATTCTCTCGCTGAAGACCTATGGGTGGGCAGAACGATTTCATCACTGCTTTAATCACCTCCATATGTCATCTGCTCTGTTTAGTTCAACTCATTGCATCTCTCAAGAGGAGTGGAGGGAGCAGCGTATCAATATCTCCTCAGGCTTTAGTGGGCATAACCCACAAAAAATGTATTACACAATATGCTCCATTTATAATCACGGCTGCTCTACATTAAAATGCTGCTATGGCAGTAAATATGGGAAACTGGCATTTCTCTTCCCTGATGTGTTGAGAAAGGTCAGAACCCTGCTTGTGCTGTTCTACTACCACAGTCCATTTAGAATGGAATTCAGCAGGCCAGATGACATTTTCTGTGATGCGGCCTGACCTTCCTGCTCACTTTTATAGCTGGATATTTTTAACATTGATGTGTGAAATCCATTATTTTTTCCAACCCCTGTATTCTCTTCTGCTCATCAATCCTGATAGGGGCTGTCCCCTTGTTTTTGTTGTTTTGAACAGTTTTTTTCAGGGTCTTGTTGACTTTTCTTTCTTTTTCTCTCGTTGTTTACCTCCATGCCAGAGGACAGCATATCATGCACACAATATAATGTACATATTTGCAGAGAGAGAGAGAGTCAACCGTTTTTTTGTTGTTGTTTTTTTCCCAACAATTCATTTTTTATGGTAGTGAAACTACTGGCTACAGCAGTACAGCTTGAACTATTAAGGAATGGTTCACCTCATACTCACCCTCATGTTGTCCCAATACAAATATATATTTTGTACAATGCTTCAACCATTTTGTCCAAATAATGATGGGTAATATGGTTCTTTTTTGTCAGAGGGAATTATCTTTTATTGTTTAGGTAGCTATACTGTTTATCACTTAGCATCTTTCCCAACTCCATCAATTCTGTAGTACACATTTGAGTTTATCCAGGTCAGTTGATTGGCATTAGTTTACCTCTTTTTGATGGTGCAGGTGAGAGAAACAATGGTGACACCTTGTCTAACTAAGGTGCTAAGTGTGCCGGATTTTTTTTAAACACTTTTCTGGCAGGTTAATAACGACTCAGTCATATTAGACAGCCCATTACTTTTCATCAACCTGGATTATTAGCCAGTGTATATGAGCCAGAAATGAGTTTTCTTTTCCTAATTCCTGGAAAAAAGAAAAGCAAAAGACTTTTGGGAACTATTAAATCATGTGTTTCAGTTGTCCAATTTCAACCAGATTCAGAGTCCTACTTTTTTTTAATGAAAGTTCAAAGTCTGCAACCAAGCAAGGTAATATCTCTTTAAGTGCATGCATTTACATTGCTTTATGGGGGTGAAGTGGTGGCTGAAGTTGATTGTAAGGTTACGCTATGTACTTTAAGGTTTTACTAGTTTCCTAAGAACACACTTTTCAGAAGTTGCTAATTTTTAATGCAGTGATGGGTGAATGCAGAATCAGCTCTTGGACCAGCCTGATAAGGGGCTTACCAGGACACTATAAAAATAACGAATAAAAAATGCACGTTTTACACATCTTTCACCGAAAATTGGTTGTGTGATCTTTATGCGGCCCTCACATGTGGAGAAAGAAAATATTTTAAGCAAGCAGAGGAGACTTTTGTTTGACATGTGCATCATGTATTCACATGCGCCTAGGTCAGGCAGGCAGGCTGCATTTCCTGTTCAACTTGGATGAATTCAGCAGCTGAGCATGCACAAGTGACTCTTTCAAAGGGCCAATTCGAGCCGTTTCAAACAGGAGTCGAGCCTCTAATTGGTATGCTTAGCAGGTTTCATTTTAGCAGGGCTCTGTTCTGATTCACCACTGCTACTGCCCCCCACCCTCACCCTCGTTCTGCTATTTGTCTGACTTCCTCTGCAGTAAGCTCTCTAGCAGCTCAGTGATACAATTTTTGCGTTTTGTTCAAGCCCGTTTGAAGGAATTTGGCAAATGGACAAGCAAAATGGACATGAAAAAACAATCCCAAGCTAACGTTAATGATTGATGCACAGAATTTATTGTTGGTTTTCCTAACCCCCACAGTGAAATAGTTAGTATAGCATGCTATGCCACTTTTAGCAAAACCTATTACAAAGCTATGACAATGTCATGCCATTAAATACGATAAACAGTGATTCTGGAACAGATCTGCGTCTTCCTTATCCCGTCAAAAAACATATTACAGTATGTAACCATATTCCGTCCGTTCGAGAAAAAAAAAGTGGCACTAACTGTTTGCTACAATCAGCATTTGCTGTAAGGCGGGTAGCTAACATTAACATATTTTTGCTAGCCTACTTGCTGCAAAATTACACCATTTGTACAAAACAAGCAGAGCTACTTTATCCAGTGTAATTTATCACTTTACCTTGTTCTTTCTTTTCTAACGTCCTGAAGCATAAGCATCCACTTCATGATGACTGCCGCGGAGGGTTGTATTTTGCCGGCAGCAGAGATCTTGTGGTTGGCTGGCTGCTGTCAGCAACTACTGAGAGGGGCTATTCCGGTAACAGTGTCATTGCACTTTACTACATTGACTATCAAAGGGGTGCTCGCACAGTTTGTCTTTGCAGTTTACTCTTAACCAGTTGTTGTCTTGGGGCCCCATGCCAGCTCGGGGCACCAAGCAATTGTCGCGATGGGCCTGGTTTTATTAATGACTGCTGGAATAATGGTGGAATAGTAAAGTAGATGAGAGGCGGACACTCTGGCTTTCAGTGTTTGAGCTCTGGCGTTCTCTGTCCCTCTGCTGGCTCTTTATGATGAACTAGAAAGAGAGGGAGAAGTTCTGCCTATTCATTCCCAGACATCCTGACTTCCCGCTGGGGAGTGATGATGTGCCCAGCTGGATAATCTTTACTACAAATCCCAAAATGCTTTGAGCCAGCTGGAGTGGAAACTGCGAACGCCAAAGCAGGCAGAGATACACCGCTGAATATTCCAGCAGCGCTGCTGGGGCTCACAGCATAGCCAAACTTGTTGCTGGATCAACATGCCAGATGTAGGGGTGAGAAGCCCTTAAAGGCAGGAAAATGCTTGCTTTGTATTGCTGTGAATGTAATCCTCTCCTCTAACCCTTGGCACAAAATGCTTTTACAGTATCCTGCAGTCAGAGTCAGCAAATATTGAAATACTGTAGGTGAAACAGAGCCTGAATAGACTTTTTCCTTAGGCCAAGAAAGTGTTTTTTTATAGCATTTGTGTCTCTTAAAGGAATGGTGCACCTAATTAATGATTCCTGATGTTTTTGTTATTTGTATGTTGTATATACATATAAATGTCTCTCCAATAACTAAACCATTAATTTATTGACTGGTATTAGTGTTAACGAAAGTTTAGGGCAATCCTGTGAGCAGATTGCAGCTAATTATCAGACGTCTCATTGAAAAAGGAGCAGCCTGTTGCGCTCATTACTCTCTACCTGTTTCTCTCCCGTCCTACTATCCTATCCTACTATCCTATTCTTGTTTCGCCCACTTGTCTCCTGTCTTACTTTGTCTCGCTGTCACTCTGTCTTGTCCTTAACAGTCTGTGCCCGTCTCTCTCCCCTTTTCTCTCAGTGGGGTGTATAGACAGACGAATGATTATTAAAGTATGGTGGAGATGGCCTGACTCAGACTCTGTATTTTGCTGGATCTCTAGTTGAATCTCCCACAGGCACATCTCTGCATGTTTGGCTTTATATTTAACTTTTTTTATCTTGAGTTACTGACTTCAAACATTAGAATAGATGGATGTTGAGAGCTCACTTGGCAAAATGCTCTTATCAAATGCTCTTTTTAAAAAAAATATATATCAGCATTTAATGTAAGATGGTTGCCTTTTCATCCTTCAATTAATCAGTGTTGTCATTGTATAGTCTTCCTCAGTCTTTTTAATCATCAGTTTTTTGAGGTTCATGAGTTGTTAGGCATTGTAATCAGTTTTAATTGTTGCACACAAAGTATTACTTAAATCATTAATTACATTTTTATTTACAATAAAAAAACCCTCTTAAACCTTTAAACTATATATAACAATATACTATTTGGAATTCAGGGACAGTCACTATGAGAAAAAATGTGCACAAAACCCATGCATGAACAAGCGTACAGTAAACGACACAAATAACAACATTCCTGTGTGTCTCATTTGTGACATGGTAATAAAATAATGCACTCTGACTCAAGTCCAATCTGTGTAGACAGGATCTGAGTTGAACAGGGTCATAAAATGCACATGAAAGTGTGTGTCCAAGTCCATATGCAAGTTAACTTGGTAAATTTGATTGCTTTTAAATTAAATGACATAAATATTATCACAGGGTAAGACTTATAAGTCTATACTGTCACTGTTTGTTGTTCATTTATATAACAGCACTTTTCCAGTGGGAGATGAATACACATGCCTTCAGATACTTTGTGCAATATAATAAAGCTGGCTTGATGTGTTTGCTGCTGCACATATTGAAAGGGAATGAATGAATAGTAAACTATTTTCATGCTGTCTTGTGGGGTAGTAAAGAGAACGTAGTCGAAAATAACGTACCAAAATGACTTTTTTTTTACGAGTCTTTCTTTAAGTCCAAGTCAAGTCGCAACTTCAAGTCTATTTTTCTTTTTTTTTTCCACATTAAGATGTTATAATTAGGTTAAAGGAAAAAGATCTCTGTCTTCATACAATTACATAAACTGAGAATAGTTGTTTTTTTGTATAAATTATTTAATTTAATAACAGAATTTAAGCTTCATAAAGAGAAATCTCGTGTCTCTGTGACAAGTATTGACAAGTAACTAAGTTCATTTTTCGGACACGTTTCAGAATGAACTTCCCTTACAGAGAGCAGGTAAAATGCGCATGTTTATTTTTCTTTTTGACAAAAAGCACAACACTTTGTTTGTATTGTGAGTTTACACAAAAAATAGCACTTAACAGGATCAAATGATGTATAACACTTATATATAAGATCAAAATCAGCAGAGTATTTTGAGTCTCTTTTGTACTTATAAGAAAAAAAAAAGTGAGCTGGAATTACCAGCGATACCGCCGACCCCAGAGGGTTAATCGCAACTTTGTTCTTTTTCATGAGCTACAACAGGTATAAATTTAGTGAAGGCAAGCTCTTTGGTGTATGCTGTGTTAAATTTGACGTTTAGCTCTGCCAGTGGAGCGTAATGACATGCAGCATCCTGGCGATTAAAAGCCTTAATAATCGAACCTGATGAACCTAATTTGTTTCACACAATTGTCCCTGCATTTTTTTTGTGCTTGGCAGTTGGCACATGTTTAACCAAGCTCTCGCGCTTAATGTATCGATTTAGTTGTGAACGCTGTTACCTGCAAACTCTGTCAGTATTCTTTTCATCATCTCTCTTATTCAGCATTTTAGCTTTCGCGCAGTAGTCAGCTCCTTTTCACGTGACAACGGAGTGCAGTGAAAGGATTAACCAATCTAAAATCTGCTTTGAAGTTAAGAAAGCAAGGATGGCGTTTGATTGGCTATGTAACGTTGGATTGAATGATGGTCCGGCCACCGCATATCAGCGCACATAAAGGTACACTGTGCAGTAATTTGCAAACGTTTTGTAGAGGAACAAAAACAGGTCACACCACAACCATTATTACACTTGCACAAATGCTCCCAAATATACTTTTAGGTCGCACAGATTAAATTTCAGGAGCATATGTGACCAAAATGGTCACAATTTCGAGCCTTTATCTACAGTCTAGCGGTTTAAAATAATGGAAATTTGACATTTCCCCAAATGCTTTACTGCATTGGGCAGAGTTATTGAGATAAAGACACTGTTGGGAAACTGGCTTTGTGTAATTATGTGCAGGCAGACACCCTCAAGTCCTGCTCGTTCATAGCATTTCAATGGAGAGAGGTGGGGCCATACTCTTTAAACATCACAGTGAAGAAAGTAGTGTTGCCTTGGAGACTGGTGAAGCATGGTGAGGTATTGATGTTGAATGATCGAACTATGGGGGAAAATCAAGTACTGTGCTTTTTATTGCACCAACGACTGGTTAATGGAGATATATATATATATATATATGATATATATATATATATATATATATATATATATATATATATATATATATATATATATGATATATTCAGTTGGTCGACTAGAAACAACAGTATGGTTTAATCGACGTCGCACACATCCCTATTGTCTAGTCAACTGATTGATTAGTGAGCTTGACTTTTTTTTTCTTTTTAAATTCAGTATTGTTGTAGTTAGAGGTGTTACTTTAAAGAAAAATGAAAAGATCCAACCTACTTTTTTTTGCAATACAAAGTTTTATTTTTTCTTTAAATATTGCTATGTACATATGCAGGCATTATTAGTAGTAGTATTCATAATTTAAGTTAAATCTGAATCTTTATTTTATTTATGTATCAAACCATAGAGTTGCATTTTCATATCTTTTTTTCTGTGCTTAATTATATATGGTGTCCTTAACAACCCTTTTTCAGGGTCTTTAGCACTTTTCACCCTGAAACTCATTTGTGAAAAATACCAAAATTAGTAAATGTTGTAGTTGAAAATGTATTATGCTTTGTTGATGCGAGGCCAATTGTTTGGTGAGAAACTGTGATTGGGTTTCACCAAAATATTTCCTAAAGCACACTCCACAAGTGCATAAAAAAATAAATGTTTTTTTTTTTCTTTTCTTTTTTTTTCTGGTGGATGCACAAGGAGCCCCCCCGCTTACTAAAATGATAAGGACAGCTTGGCTGTGAGCCCTTGGTGGGCCAGTTCTCCTGCCACAATGGGGAATTGAATGAATTTGACTAGCACATGCAGCAGGACAGGTGGCTTGCCTGCGGAGACCCTAACGCTACTGAGTCAAAGATCCTCAAAACAACCACCGTCTTGAGCACGCTTTTCATTTTAGATTTCAGTTACACTCTTTCTGTATAGACGCCAGTCTGCGTTAGTTTCGTCATGTTTTCTTGTCAGGTTTATTAAATGTTGCAACCTTATCATTAGGCACACAAAAAGTCTGCTTTTCAAAGTGCCACAAATTTCCAGCGAATGAATCAAAACGCCAATCTTTCACACCCTTCAAAACCCTTGTTTATTTTTCACCAATATTTTAGCCAATTTTTGTTTTTAACTACCAATACCTCTTAAAATAGCACCAACTGCTTCGTTTAGAACAATTTAACCTTGCCCATTGACTTTGAGTTATTGAAATATTTATGCTTGACAGAAAGTAACTGCTGTTTCTCTCATTTCCTGTAGTGTCCAGATTCAGCATGCAAGCAGGATCTGTTGGCCTATCTGCAGCGTATAGCCCTTTACTGTCACCAGCTCAATATCTGCAGTAAAGTCAAAGCAGAGGTGCAGAATCTGGGCGGAGAGCTTGTGGTGTCTGGGGTAAGTCATATTTACTGAAAGGGAGAAATAGACAGAAAGACAAACATGTCCCTCAGTGGTGAAAAACCTGTTTATCTGAAGTAAAATAAAAGTACTGTTATTTTCACCCATCCGTATCACCACGACAAGAACAACTCTTGTTCTGGGCAGATAACCTCATTTATTTTCTTGTTTTTGTTTTACAGCTCTGTACTTTTGCAGCTTGCCCATTTACAGCCCTTATTTAAACTGAGTTTGCTATTTTTTTTATTTTTTTTTATTTCTTTAATTATAATTTCTTGGTTGCATATATAATACATGTAATTACACTGCCTTTATCTTTGTCTTGTAAAAGCAAATGTTATCTTAAAGAGTTTTTCCTTCAAAGGTCACCAACATTAATATTTTATCAAACTATATAATATATGAAGAGTTCAGATGCAAAAGCCTCTAAATGCCATTTGAAATTTTCTTCTTTAATGATGATTTTTATCAAACTTGTATATTTAAGTTCAGTAATTTCACTTAAATAACAATTAATAGGTAATTATCATTGTCATTTAAGTGAAATTACTGAACTTAAATATACGTACAAGCTTGATAAAAATGATCATTCTAGAAGAAAATTTCAAATGGCACTTAGAGGCTTTTGCATCTGAACTCTTCATATAAATAAATATATATATATATATATATATATATATATATTAGGGCTGGGCGATATATCGAGTATGTACGATGTATCGTTATATTTTTTGAAACGATATGGAATGAGGCAATACCGTTTATATCGATACAGTAGTTTGATATGAGCACATCTGAAAAATAGCGGAGTTTGCAGTGTGAGCTGCTGCAGTGAAAGTAGCTAGGCTACGTAGTACAATTTGTCCTAAACATGACACAAGCTTATATTAATTGCGTCAAAATCACTTTGATATAGTTAACAAGTTTAAGGCAGCTTGCCGCCCGGTCAAATGCTCCTCTGACAGACACTGTTGCTGACTGACAGATATACTTGCGCTGTTTAATGCGTTAGATGTGGTGCTTTCCTCAGTGCTCAACTTACATTTCACATGTATATTCTCCATCTGTAAATGTTAGAAAGTAAAGCAAATATGTCCATTTCACAACAAATATGTCCATGTCAGAAGAGGACGAGCTTCTGCAAGTGAATCTCCGCTATAATTCATGCTTCCTTGAACGAGCGCCGGCGCGCGAATAGTACTACGTAGTACGCAATAATTCTGACTAAAATAAACATATTGCTAAAATATTTGTTGTTGGAGAAAATAAATGTGCCATATGTGGAATTTTAAACCTACAAGTATATATTTTTAATGAAAGTGAAAGTGATTATAATGGGGTAATCAAATGCAGGCTAATATAATTAGTTTGTGCTTTTGTTTTTGTTTTCATTTTTAGTTTAGCTTTTAGTCAATATAAAAACAAAAGCTTTTTGCACATAATATATTGCATAGCCTATATTATATTTGTTTCCATATCTCTCAATATCAACATTGTTTGTAGGATTTCATTGGGCCGAATGTGAATATATATATATATATATATATATATATATATATTTTTTTTTTTTCAATATAAAGATTTTCTTTATCTAAATAGAAAACGTAGAAAGTACCGAGATATATATCGTATATCGCCATTTGACCAAAAAATATCGAGATATGATTTTTTGGCCATATCGCCCAGCCCTAATATATATATATATTGTGTGTATGTTAATATAATTCACAGGGTTTCCAGCTTTTGAAAACCTGGAAATATAAGGGAATTTTTAAAACGAATAGTGACCAGAATTCTATAGAGAAGCTAAATTATAAAGAAATAAAATATTTCCAATAGATATTGTGCTTTTGTACGTTTTTTTTTTTTTTTTTTTTTGGTAAGTGTGGAGTCAAACTTTCCCACAAGCTAGATAGTTTGACATTTGTACATTTTAAGTGTAATAATTTCAATATTTTTTATTTGAAAGATTAGTGCCTGACATGCAAGCTGAAATCTATTAAATTGTATGAAAGTGAAACATCCATAAACAATCATAAATGGCTGAATGTGTCATGGGAGTTGTAATTCATTGGTCTTTTCAATTTCTTCTCAATTTGCAGGTAGACAGTGCTATGTCTCTGATCCAGGCAGCCAAGAATCTGATGAATTCTGTGGTGTCCACTGTGAAGGCCTCCTACGTGGCCTCCACCAAGTACCAGAAGTCTCAAGGAATGCAAAACCTCAACATGCCCGCCATCTCCTGGAGGATGAAAGCTCCCGAAAAGAAGCCGCTGGTCAAGCGTGAGAAGCAAGACGATGGCCAGACCAACAAAGTGAAGCGGTCCTCTCAAAAGAAGCACGTCAACCCTGTGCAGGCCCTAAGCGAGTTCAAAGCAATGGATAGTATTTAAGCAGCCTTCATTTCATTAGATTATGTTTCAGATGTAGATTGAGCCTTAAAATCAGTCAGATTTAGCAAGTACACATTTAATCGCATTCCTGTACCTTAGTCACCAATCTGCTCTTTTTCCATAAGCAGTGGCTTTGCTGAGTGCACTGAGAGGTCTATATAGCAAATGTTATATTTTTACACACGAATGCATTAATCTGCTCAATCTTTACACAGGTTTTCTTCCCGATTACAGGTAGGGGCATACATTAAATTCTGGGCATTCCCTCACAGTTTGAGTGCGTTTCCCCTTTTTCTAGATGACAATTGTGTATTTTTTTAAAAAAACATTTAAGTGTATTTTACAAGAAGACTTTTATATATTTCACACTAAGGCCTTTGATATTGCTCATTACTGTCTGATTTTTGTTTTTCTTTTCCATTTTTCATGCCTATGCAAACTCTCACTGTAACACTTGCAATACTTGTGTTTTGGTATGAAACTATAAAAGGAAAAATAGGCTTTGATTTAGTGTCTCAAGACCAAAGTCATTGTATTTTGCTGTGCCTAATAAACTTTTTGATAACTTTTTGTTTTGCTTTGATTAAATGTAAAATAGACTAATTTTGGTGAATATTAATACTTTACATCTCTAAAAAAAAGTCCTGTGTGAAAAAAGTGACTTGACGTGAAACTCGAAAGGCAAAAAAGTCGGATTAGTTGCTTTTCTCGGTGACTAGAGTTGCCTAAAAAAAAGAGAGAACAATCTCAATGCGCTCGGTAATCTCAAGGAGCAGCAGGGCAAAGCTAAATACAAACGAGAGGCTGAGAGTGAGCGAGTTCAATCTTCAGCCCTGTATTTAGATTCAGAAGACTGGCCTTAGGCTTCTCTTCTCCTCCTTCATCCCATCCCTCCATGACTCAGACACTGATTAAATGAATCAACACGCCTCTTATTCGGAGGAGCGCTCACTAAGAGGTGGAGAACTCTTGGGCTGAATGGGTGTGGATGAACTGGGCTAGAAATCTATGAGCCGCTGAGCACCACCAATGATAAATGGGATCAAGTGCCCTGAAAGAGCTTCAAAATCAGTTATTGATATTTCTCGTAAGGCCATGTTAACTAATGAGTTCATCATTATCAGCTCATATGTTGAATATATCTGTGGGTAGAAAAACATCAATGCTGCTGTGGTCATTTTAACTGTTTCTCTTGCGATTTAATAATCTTGATTGTGAAAGTGCAGGATGATGCTTGATTGGTTGCGAGATGCGGATGACCTCGAATGCAGTTGCTCTGTGATTTGACTGGTCAATAGGGAAAAATCTTTTCACATTATTCTGCGCAGTAGGTGGTTAAGTGTTGCTTTCTTGAGCTGTGTTCTAGCCATGCATACACATTTCTATCACGCATGGATGTGTGACGACTTTTTTTTTTTTTTTTCACTTCTAAGCTGATCCCAGTGACTGCGTTTATAAATGACAGTGTGTTGGGCCACCGGAGGTCACATGATGGATGTTTGATTCAGTTTGTATGTTAATTGCAACTTTATTACATGTCAGTTATTGTAGATTTAGTTCTGGTTTGGGTTTTAAATTTTTTGTCTGTCTTGATTTTTCTGAGAATGACAGTAGTGAACATGTATGTTATGTAATGCTTTTGGAGTTATCTGCTGATTGCTGTTTTACTCATTGGCATTCTTGGTTCAAATAAAAATAAATAAATAAAAACATTGTCATTTGTAATCAAATAAGAATTTAAGATCTGAGAAAAAGCGAGGAACCCTCTTTTCTGAAATTAGCCTGTCAATTGCAAAAAATATGATTTTTTTTAAACATATTTGATAGGCTACATCAGGCTTTTATGGTGCATATAGTATGATATAGGAGAATATTATTTAGAGGCGCAAATTAAGCATCATTTTACAAACTACATGTCATACCCAAGTTTATTATATCCATATCGTGCATTGTGGTTTGTAATGATCGTATATGTTGCAAGCATAAGCCTGGTCACAAAGTAAAATGCATGTTTGATCTGTTTTAACTGAAAGCTTCTTGTACTGACGCATCTTAAATGTCAGTTTTATTGTTTTGTCTTGAGATGCACATCACAAGTAATGTTTTTTTTTCTCTAAGGCACACTTATAAAAGCTACCTAAATGTCCTAATTGAACCGAGTCTAATCTGTGAAACCAGGCCTTTATGTTC
Source organism: Pimephales promelas (assembly GCF_988280905.1). NCBI lineage: Eukaryota > Metazoa > Chordata > Actinopteri > Cypriniformes > Leuciscidae > Pimephales > Pimephales promelas. Next base: position 31,428,252 of record NC_142777.1, read on the forward strand.
CCAATATTATGTCATCCAAAGATAGCATTTAAACCTTAAACATTACTGAAACAGTTTCTAGGAAGTGATTTCCAAATCGAATGCATGGTCTCTAAATATAAATCTAAACTACCTTCAGCCAAATTAAAAAGCTAGCTGCTAGAATGTAGTGAAACTGCTTCATATTTCTAGCATAACTCAAGCCTATGTTTTTACAGTATGTTGAATCGTTGATTAATGACATCTGCCATCACACCTGAAGGTGGTCTGTATCAAACGCCTATGGCTTTTTAAAGTGCCCATTTGCATTCTCCTGGCATTGTTTTAAATATGCTGTCAGACATCCAGCTAGAAGCAGGTTATCAAACGCTTCACAAATTAACTCTGAAGAATATTTGATATGACTCTGAGACCCACAAGTGAGAGAAACATTCAAATCAAACCGCTCTCTGTTAAAGGCCATCAGGCGTCGCCATGTGCCGTGTTTTACATGGCAAGTCCTCTGTCTTGCCACATACATGTTGAAAACGGTCTTGTTTTGTTTAGCCAATAAATCTGCTTTTTAAAATGACACGTTTCTGATATTTTATTCTGGTGAGGAAAAGTATAGTGTCAAAGCTCCGCTCAGCCTCGTAATGCACCTTTCCCTCAACACAGAGATTTTCAGATACGGAGTGATGTCCTCTCGCCCCCCGTTTCTCTCTCACATTACTCATACTGTCTGTGTTTGACCTTTCCCTCCAGACATTCTGGTTCTCCAAATAGGAAATGTACTACGGTGAGGGAGGCGGAGTGGACAAGCTCGATACAAGTTCACTGCTGAGACGAAGTGCATTTACACTGGGTCTCGCTGCTAAAGCGGAACATGAATTCTCGAGTCGACATGCTCGCCAGGGGAAGCTCTACTGCTTGTGTTAATCATGAGCAAGATTGTATAGTTTATTTGTTGCAAGTTGTAGCTGCTAATTGCTTAAGAAGAACTAAATAAACTCAAGGGATGTTCTTTTCCGATTCTATTGTTTGGTTTCTCGACATTTTTCTGCTTTCCAAATTTTAGCACAGCCCATGCGCTCACATTCTGACAGGCTTCAGCTGTCAACTTCTATTTGGAGTACATATTTATTTGGGCTTCATTATAATTGCTGCTTCTGTCAAGGCTGTGCAGTGCGTTTGACCTGACCTCCTGATTTTCCCTCCAGTCCTTCAAACAATGGGCACCCTCAGATATACCCTTCCTGTGTTGGAAGGTCATCTGGGTGTTTCATGCATGCTGTTTGATGCCGAAAAACCTCTCCAGTTTTAACAGGAGTGTATCTTTTGGAAATCTAAGGTCAACTTTACCTACTGCTGGGCTGTAGAGGATTTATTTGACAGGTGAGGGTTTTTTTTTTTTTTTTTTTTTTTAGATAGAGCTTTTTTTTTAACTCTTTGGCCCTTCTCACTGGACAACTGACAGCAATGCCAAACATTCGGATTGCTTAGAAATGGTTTATTTTTGTTTTGTTTTTTTTATTTTTATTCTTGTTTTTCTCTCCTAGGATCTGTCAGCCAACCCGATCGCATCTAAAATTGGCATGACATGATTGGTTGAAATGTGATCAATCAAAAAACGTGTTTTTTGACAGTTCAATCAATTGTTGAGAGTATTCTCCCGGCTTCCTGTTATGCTACAACAAATGATTCCGAGGCTTGATGCGTATGAAAAGAAATGTCTTACGAGGTATTACCCTTCAGCTAGCCGTGAGAAGACAGGCAGCAAATTTAAATCCAGTCTCTCACACCTGAATCTCAGAGCATTAAATTGACTTGCTAAGAGGTGTTGTTAGATAGTTGTGTATGGTAACGTCTAGCCTATCTTTTAAACAACAATGCTATCTTTCACAGCAATTCCACACTACATGAAAGGACTCCACTCTAGAACATTGGACGTTGCTAAGAGGGCAAGGTGACAGAAGGTAAGTGGTGACTTTAAGTGACTTTAATTAGTTTACCCAAAAATGACTCCTTTGGTGCAGCGCAAGGACATTTTTAATGCAATTACAAATTCGCTTTCAAGCCTCAAATAGCACCAGTGGTCAATATGACTTTCCCGGCTAACAAAAATGTTTGTTTGCTAACGTTCCCATTAACTTATGAAAACATTCATTCTGTATGCACATTCAAAACGTCCAGTCAATTGTTAAGGAAACATTTTATTTGATCATTCTTCAAACATTATGGGAGACTAAAACAATTCACACAAAAAAAGTTCCTTGAACAATGTTTCTGTGCTAATGTTTTAAGACCAATCTAATTTAAATGAACATTTGTACATAACCTTGGCAGAATGTTCCCTGGAAACTGAGTCTCTCCAGTCTTGTAAATTGATAAATTAAATTGACATACTCCAATTGGATGTTGCTGCTGCTTGGTCAATAATCATTTAAATCATGGCCATATAGTATCATATACTAGTGTCATATAGTATGAATTGAAATGCAGAAAACAAACCAGTTGTACTATTTTTTATAATTTTGTGTAATTTTGGAATGTTTACACAAAGGAAATAATTTTAATGAAATGTTTATTGTGTTTATAGAGTGACCACTTTTAATGCTAGTACAATAAACTTGACTCGCTTGACCACATGACTCGCGAGCGCCTGGTGGCCGGGCGTCCCCCAACAGGGTCTGGCCGGGCTCAGCCCGAAGGAGCAACGTGGGGCCGCTTACTTGTTTTTGCAATGGTATTTTTAAACTATAGACAACTTTATTTTGCACTGCAAGTATTCTTTAGCCTGTTGACTTCGATATTCAGCTACAATGAAATGTTTTGCAATAAGACTTAGACACCCAACCCTAATTGTAACCTTAGAACACTAATCAGTTGAACTATTCATCCTTTTTTGTTGACTGGAGTTGAACCAGTCCTCATTAAGATTAAGATAAATATATACTTTATTGTCCCCGAAGGGACATTTGTTTTGGACACTGTCTATTCCATAGCTTTTACAGAGATGGCACAAGACAGTTCACCACATTTCCTTAGCACATCCTCTTCAGAATATTGTCTCATATACGTTTAAATAGGTACGCATGTATAGTAGTAGACACAGTAACGCCTTCCATTGGCAATATACTTAAAAAAACGTTTAACTTTTAAATCGAATGACTTGATGGAAATTTCACGTCGTCTGCTATCCAGTTTCCGAAACCTATGTTTTAACTGCGGTTCTGCCAATGGTTGCGCTGAGTCAAACCCATTTACTTACACATCAACACAATTTTTTTGTGAAGAGCTTCTTTTCCTGTTCACACTCATATTCCTGTAACACGAACGCTGGGAGCAGTGTGGCATTAAATTAAGGGAGCCAGCATCCATAGCATTAGCAATCAAAATGTTCATACTGATATACTTCAGGGAAAAACAAACATTTTGTCGTGTCTAAGCAAGCTGAGCTTTGTTTGTGCTGGTTTTTATATCCGATCCCTTTCCCTAATATTGATTTGGCTGAACAACACTGTAATACTATATCAGATGAGCCTAGTTATTTCCTGCTGGAGCAACCAGTCTGGGGATGGATGCTGCCCTGTAAATCTGTGGATTAGGATTTTATTTTTAATAGTGGTGCTTGTTTAAGTTTTAAATTGTAGGGGTTTTATTGTGTTGAGGAGAGGTGTGCTTTTAAAATGAGTCTAGAAAAAGATATCTTTTGAACACACATTGAGTGAGCCGTATCCAGAGACTGTATTTGGGATATGGGGAGAGGTGTTTAGACTTGGACCTGTTGGCAACCACTGAACACCTTAGCAACCACATAGCAATAGACTACCATAGCAAACACCCCGAACACCTTAGCATGGTCGCAGTAAGTTTTGCACAGACGAGCTTCAGGCACATTTTCATCTGAGAAACTTGAGTGCTGCAATCTAATGTCTCAAACCTTTCAGCCGTACTGACCAAAAAATATTCCACGCAGAAGTAAAACTCAAAAAATGTGAGAGGGTTTTTTTTTTCTTTTCAATCAGTGCTACAGGAACGGGCAGCCTTTCAATTGGAGTCCATCTGCATATCCATTGATTTTCAGTACAAACGGAAGCTGTGAACAATTTTGTGCAGAAACACACATTGCAGATGAATTCACAAGGCATAAGACAACATACTACAACAGAAATTTATATTGAGGTACCAAACAGAAACTGAAATATAAATATCCGAACATATAGAAGCCAAGACCGCATGTGTTATTACTTTTCTGTTACTACTTTTTTCAATGTATATGACCATGCAGAGGTTTTCTGGGAGGTTGCCATGGTATCACTACCTGGTTTCTAAGGTTTTCGGAGTAATTTCCCAGAATATGTGTGTGTGTGTGTTTGTGTATACCATATATTAAATATATACGTATGTTACTTGCTTTGTGCGGATCGCCACATGCTAAGGTGTGTTAAATGTCTCTGGGGCAAGGTGAGGTTTTTCTTGAAAATCTGTCACAATTGCTTCACTGTCTGACTGCACACTGGTTGTTATTGCAGGTGGGAAGGTTTGGAAGTTTGTGTTCATGTTTTGAAATCAATTGTCTGAACATTACACTTTTGGGAAAAGATTTCATCTGTGCAGCAGATTTGCATGTCCTAAATAGTGCAAAGCTGCAAAAAATAAATACTGTTAATGTTTTAGATTTGTTTAAACTCAAATGTAGAGAAAATGAGAGAGAGATTGATTATGATTTGCAATATAGACAGATGAATACAAAAAGATGATACTATAATATAAAATTTGGTCTCATTTGTTAGCTTTAGTTAATGTATTACCTTTATCTATTATATCTTTTATCTATTGTAAACACAAATTCTATAAATAAATAACATTAAAATATTTTATTTAATGTAATGTTTGTGTTTGTTGTAATGTTTTTTTTTAAGTTTTAACCCCCTCAGACCTGAATTATGTTTCAAGTTTCTGAAAAATGAAAAGTATATTTTCATATATATATATATATATATATATATATATATATATATTGCTTTCATTGTGATTTTTTTTTTTTTTGTCCATTCCAATGGACATCAGGTCAAGGTGTTCTTCCCAAAAATGTACCAACATGAAATAAATTAATAGACATAAAATTTGTTGGTCTATACTTTAAGCTTTTTCTCAAGGTCAAAATATTCCAGCAGTATACCAATTCAACTATAATTTTAGGTTTTTGTTTTACAGATTTTGCACATTTGTTTGTAACAAACAGTATATTCAAATCAATCAATCTGGTCATATTAGAGTCATTTTCTGTGTGCATCTTTCTTTTTTTAGAACAAAAACTTGAACATTATAACATTACAACTTTAATCGTAAGGTTTTTCCTTTATATTGCACATTTGTTTATTCATAAAAAAATAAACCTAGGAATAAATCAATGCATTCATGTTAGAGTCAATTCCTGTGTGCATCCTGTGTTTTCTTGTACTTTTACAGTACTGGCAGGACGGTTGCCAGCAAGTCACTGTATTTCGATTTCCAGTAACTCTAGCTAGTCCAAGGCAGAAAAAAGGTCCATTCCGTCCTTGGGCCGTAGGCAAATGGACGTGGGTTGGCGGACGAGCGCGCCGGTCCCCCGAAATTTTTGGGGGACCGGCCGACGGCGCCCCCGGGCCTCGCCGAAAGGGGTCTCAGCTCTGGAAGGGTCTAGATCATCCATTTTTGCACTCAGGTCAAAGTCTCACAGCCCTCTATCAGAATCCAGAGTTTTGAGAAGATTGGAGAAACTTAATTTTTCGCCCAAAAATGAAAAAAACGAAAGGGGTAACACTGTCGTTTTTTTTTCGGGTCGAAATTTTGAATTTCGATATCTCAGCTCTGGAAGGGTCTAGATCCATTTTTGCACTCAGGTCAAAGTCTCGTTGCCCTCTATCAGAATCCAGAGTTTTGAGAAGATTGGAGAAACTTAATTTTTTGCCCCAAAAATGAAAAAAAACTAAAGGGGTAACACTGTCGTTTTTTTTTTCGGGTCGAAATTTTGAATTTCGATATCTCAGCTCTGGAAGGGTCTAGATCATCCATTTTTGCACTCAGGTCAAAGTCTCACAGCCCTCTATCATAATCCAGAGTTTTGAGAAGATTGGAGAAACTTAATTTTTCGCCCAAAAATGAAAAAAAAAAACGAAAGGGGTAACACTGTGGGGGTTTTTTTCGGGTCGAAATTTTGAATTTCGATATCTCAGCTCTGGAAGGGTCTAGAGCCTCCATTTTTGCACTCAGGTTAAAGTCTCGTTGCCCTCTATCAGAATCCAGAGTTTTGAGAAGATTGGAGAAACTTAATTTTTCGCCCAAAAATGAAAAAAAAAACGAAAGGGGTAACACTGTCGTTTTTTTTTCGGGTCGAAATTTTGAAATTCGATATCTCAGCTCTGGAAGGGTAGAGCCTCAATTTTTGCACTCAGGTCAAAGTCTCGTGGCCCTCTATCAGAATCCAGAGTTTTGAGAAGATTGGAGAAACTTAATTTTTCGCCCAAAAATGAAAAAAAACGAAAGGGGTAACACTGTCGTTTTTTTTTCGGGACGAAATTTTGAATTTCGATATCTCAGCTCTGGAAGGGTCTAGAGCCTCCATTTTTGCACTCAGGTCAAAGTCTCGTTGCCCTCTATCAGAATCCAGAGTTTTGAGAAGATTGGAGAAACTTAATTTTTCGCCCAAAAATGAAAAAAAAACGAAAGGGGTAACACTGTCATTTTTTTTTCGGGTCGAAATTTTGAATTTTGATATCTCAGCTCTGGAAGGGTCTAGATCATCCATTTTTGCACTCAGGTCAAAGTCTCACAGCCCTCTATCATAATCCAGAGTTTTGAGAAGATTGGAGAAACTTAATTTTTCGCCCGAAAACGAAAAAAAAACGAAACGGGTAACACTGTCGTTTTTTTTTTTGGGTCGAAATTTTGAATTTCGATATCTCAGCTCTGGAAGGGTCTAGAGCCTCCATTTTTGCACTCAGGTCAAAGTCTCGTTGCCCTCTATCAGAATCCAGAGTTTTGAGAAGATTGGAAAAACTTAATTTTTCGCCCGAAAACGAAAAAAAAAACGAAACGGGTAACACTGTCGGTTTTTTTTTTGGGTCGAAATTTTGAATTTCGATATCTCAGCTCTGGAAGGGTCTAGAGCCTCCATTTTTGCACTCAGGTCAAAGTCTCGTTGCCCTCTATCAGAATCCAGAGTTTTGAGAAGATTGGAAAAACTTAATTTTTCGCCCAAAAACGAAACGGGGTAACACTGTCGTTTTTTTTTTCGGGTCGAAATTTTTAATTTCGATATCTCAGCTCTGGAAGGGTCTAGAGCCTCCATTTTTGCACTCAGGTCAAAGTCTCACAGCCCTCTATCATAATCCAGAGTTTTGAGAAGATTGGAGAAACTTAATTTTTCGCCCAAAAATGAAAAAAAAACGAAAGGGGTAACACTGTCGTTTTTTATTCGGGTCGAAATTTTGAATTTTCGATATCTCAGCTCTGGAAGGGTCTAGAGCCTCCATTTTTGCACTCAGGTCAAAGTCTCACAGCCCTCTATCATAATCCAGAGTTTTGAGAAGATTGGAGAAACTTAATTTTTCGCCCAAAAATGAAAAAAACGAAAGGGGTAACACTGTCGTATTTTTTTCGGGTCGAAATTTTAAATTTCGATATCTCAGCTCTGGAAGGGTCTAGAGCCTCCATTTTTGCACTCAGGTCAAAGTCTCGTTGCCCTCTATCAGAATCCAGAGTTTTGAGAAGATTGGAGAAACTTAATTTTTCGCCCAAAAATGAAAAAAAAAAACAAAAACGAAAGGGGTAACACTGTCGTTTTTTTTTTCGGGTCGAAATTTTGAATTTCGATACCTCAGCTCTGGAAGGGTCTAGATCATCCATTTTTGCACTCAGGTCAAAGTCTCACAGCCCTCTATCATAATCCAGAGTTTTGAGAAGATTGGAGAAACTTAATTTTTCGCCCAAAAATGAAAAAAAAACGAAAGGGGTAACACTGTCGTTTTTTTTTCGGGTCGAAATTTTGAATTTTCGATATCTCAGCTCTGGAAGGGTCTAGAGCCTCCATTTTTGCACTCAGGTCAAAGTCTCACAGCCCTCTATCATAATCCAGAGTTTTGAGAAGATTGGAGAAACTTAATTTTTCGCCCAAAAATGAAAAAAAACGAAAGGGGTAACACTGTCGTTTTTTTTTCGGGTCGAAATTTTGAATTTCGATATCTCAGCTCTGGAAGGGTCTAGAGCCTCCATTTTTGCACTCAGGTCAAAGTCTCACAGCCCTCTATCATAATCCAGAGTTTTGAGAAGAATGGAGAAACTTAATTTTTCGCCCAAAAATGAAAAAAAAACGAAAGGGGTAACACTGTCGTTTTTTTTTCGGGTCGAAATTTTGAATTTCGATATCTCAGCTCTGGAAGGGTCTAGAGCCTCCATTTTTGCACTCAGGTCAAAGTCTCACAGCCCTCTATCATAATCCAGAGTTTTGAGAAGATTGGAGAAACTTAATTTTCCGCCCAAAAATGAAAAAAAAACAAAACAAAAGGGGTAACACTGTCGTTTTTTTTTTCGGGTCGAAATTTTGAATTTCGATATCTCAGCTCTGGAAGGGTCTAGAGCCTCCTTTTTTGCACTCAGGTCAAAGTCTCACAGCCCTCTATCATAATCCAGAGTTTTGAGAAGATTGGAGAAACTTAATTTTTCGCCCAAAAATGAAAAAAACGAAAGGGGTAACACTGTCGTTTTTTTTTCGGGTCGAAATTTTGAATTTCGATATCTCAGCTCTGGAAGGGTCTAGAGCCTCCATTTTTGCACTCAGGTCAAAGTCTCGTTGCCCTCTATCAGAATCCAGAGTTTTGAGAAGATTGGAGAAACTTAATTTTTCGCCCAAAAATAATAAAAAAAATGAAAGGGGTAACACTGTTGTTTTTTTTTTCGGGTCGAAATTTTGAATTTCGATACCTCAGCTCTGGAAGGGTCTAGATCATCCATTTTTGCACTCAGGTCAAAGTCTCACAGCCCTCTATCATAATCCAGAGTTTTGAGAAGATTGGAGAAACTTAATTTTTCGCCCAAAAATGAAAAAAAACGAAAGGGGTAACACTGTCGTTTTTTTTTCGGGTCGAAATTTTGAATTTCGATATCTCAGCTCTGGAAGGGTCTAGAGCCTCCATTTTTGCACTCAGGTCAAAGTCTCACAGCCCTCTATCATAATCCAGAGTTTTGAGAAGATTGGAGAAACTTAATTTTTCGCCCAAAAATGAAAAAAAAACAAACAAAAGGGGTAACACTGTCGTTTTTTTTTTCGGGTCGAAATTTTGCATTTCGATATCTCAGCTCTGGAAGGGTCTAGAGCCTCCTTTTTTGCACTCAGGTCAAAGTCTCACAGCCCTCTATCATAATCCAGAGTTTTGAGAAGATTGGAGAAACTTAATTTTTCGCCCAAAAATGAAAAAAACGAAAGGGGTAACACTGTCGTTTTTTTTTCGGGTCGAAATTTTGAATTTCGATATCTCAGCTCTGGAAGGGTCTAGAGCCTCCATTTTTGCACTCAGGTCAAAGTCTCGTTGCCCTCTATCAGAATCCAGAGTTTTGAGAAGATTGGAGAAACTTAATTTTTCGCCCAAAAATAATAAAAAAAATGAAAGGGGTAACACTGTCGTTTTTTTTTCGGGTCGAAATTTTGAATTTCGATACCTCAACTCTGGAAGGGTCTAGATCATCCATTTTTGCACTCAGGTCAAAGTCTCACAGCCCTCTATCATAATCCAGAGTTTTGAGAAGATTGGAGAAACTTAATTTTTCGCCCAAAAATGAAAAAAAAACGAAAGGGGTAACACTGTCGTTTTTTTTCGGGTCGAAATTTTGAATTTCGATATCTCAGCTCTGGAAGGGTCTAGAGCCTCCTTTTTTGCACTCAGGTCAAAGTCTCACAGCCCTCTATCATAATCCAGAGTTTTGAGAAGATTGGAGAAACTTAATTTTTCGCCCAAAAATGAAAAAAACGAAAGGGGTAACACTGTCGGTTTTTTTTCGGGTCGAAATTTTGAATTTCGATATCTCAGCTCTGGAAGGGTCTAGAGCCTCCATTTTTGCACTCAGGTCAAAGTCTCGTTGCCCTCTATCAGAATCCAGAGTTTTGAGAAGATTGGAGAAACTTAATTTTTCGCCCAAAAATAATAAAAAAAATGAAAGGGGTAACACTGTTGTTTTTTTTTTCGGGTCGAAATTTTGAATTTCGATACCTCAGCTCTGGAAGGGTCTAGATCATCCATTTTTGCACTCAGGTCAAAGTCTCACAGCCCTCTATCATAATCCAGAGTTTTGAGAAGATTGGAGAAACTTAATTTTTCGCCCAAAAATGAAAAAAAACGAAAGGGGTAACACTGTCGTTTTTTTTTCGGGTCGAAATTTTGAATTTCGATATCTCAGCTCTGGAAGGGTCTAGAGCCTCCATTTTTGCACTCAGGTCAAAGTCTCACAGCCCTCTATCATAATCCAGAGTTTTGAGAAGATTGGAGAAACTTTATTTTTCGCCCAAAAATGAAAAAAAAACAAACAAAAGGGGTAACACTGTCGTTTTTTTTTTCGGGTCGAAATTTTGCATTTCGATATCTCAGCTCTGGAAGGGTCTAGAGCCTCCTTTTTTGCACTCAGGTCAAAGTCTCACAGCCCTCTATCATAATCCAGAGTTTTGAGAAGATTGGAGAAACTTAATTTTTCGCCCAAAAATGAAAAAAACGAAAGGGGTAACACTGTCGTTTTTTTTTCGGGTCGAAATTTTGAATTTCGATATCTCAGCTCTGGAAGGGTCTAGAGCCTCCATTTTTGCACTCAGGTCAAAGTCTCGTTGCCCTCTATCAGAATCCAGAGTTTTGAGAAGATTGGAGAAACTTAATTTTTCGCCCAAAAATAATAAAAAAAATGAAAGGGGTAACACTGTCGTTTTTTTTTCGGGTCGAAATTTTGAATTTCGATACCTCAGCTCTGGAAGGGTCTAGATCATCCATTTTTGCACTCAGGTCAAAGTCTCACAGCCCTCTATCATAATCCAGAGTTTTGAGAAGATTGGAGAAACTTAATTTTTCGCCCAAAAATGAAAAAAAACGAAAGGGGTAACACTGTCGTTTTTTTTTCGGGTCGAAATTTTGAATTTCGATATCTCAGCTCTGGAAGGGTCTAGAGCCTCCATTTTTGCACTCAGGTCAAAGTCTCACAGCCCTCTATCATAATCCAGAGTTTTGAGAAGATTGGAGAAACTTAATTTTTCGCCCAAAAATGAAAAAAAACGAAAGGGGTAACACTGTCGTTTTTTTTTTTCGGGTCGAAATTTTGAATTTCGATATCTCAGCTCTGGAAGGGTCTAGAGCCTCCATTTTTGCACTCAGGTCAAAGTCTCACAGCCCTCTATCATAATCCAGAGTTTTGAGAAGATTGGAGAAACTTAATTTTTCGCCCAAAAATGAAAAAAACGAAAGGGGTAACACTGTCGTTTTTTTTTCGGGTCGAAATTTTGAATTTCGATATCTCAGCTCTGGAAGGGTCTAGAGCCTCCATTTTTGCACTCAGGTCAAAGTCTCACAGCCCTCTATCATAATCCAGAGTTTTGAGAAGATTGAAGAAACATAATTTTTCGCCCAAAAATGAAAAAAAAACGAAAGGGGTAACACTGTCGTTTTTTTTTCGGGTTGAAATTTTGAGATTCGATATCTCAGCTCTGGAAGGGTCTAGATCATCCATTTTTGCACTCAGGTCAAAGTCTCACAGCCCTCTATCATAATCCAGAGTTTTGAGAAGATTGGAGAAAACTAATTTTTCGCCCAGAAATGAAAAAAACGAAAGGGGTAACACTGTCGTTTTTTTTTCGGGTCGAAATTTTGAATTTCGATATCTCAGCTCTGGAAGGGTCTAGAGCCTCCATTTTTGCACTCAGGTCAAAGTCTCGTTGCCCTCTATCAGAATCCAGAGTTTTGAGAAGATTGGAGAAACTTAATTTTTCGCCCAAAAATGAAAAAAAATCGAAAGGGGTAACACTGTCGTTTTTTTTTCGGGTCGAAATTTTGAATTTCGATATCTCAGCTCTGGAAGGGTCTAGAGCCTCCATTTTTGCACTCAGGTCAAAGTCTCACAGCCCTCTAGCATAATCCAGAGTTTTGAGAAGATTGGAGAAACTTAATTTTTCGCCCAAAAATGAAAAAAAACGAAAGGGGTAACACTGTCGTTTTTTTTTCGGGTCGAAATTTTGAATTTCGATATCTCAGCTCTGGAAGGGTCTAGAGCCTCCATTTTTGCACTCAGGTCAAAGTCTCACAGCCCTCTATCATAATCCAGAGTTTTGAGAAGATTGGAGAAACTTAATTTTTCGCCCAAAAATGAAAAAAAAACCGAAAAGGGTAACACTGTCGTTTTTTTTTCGGGTCGAAATTTTGAATTTCGATATCTCAGCTTTGGAAGGGTCTAGAGCCTCCATTTTTGCACTCAGGTCAAAGTCTCGTTGCCCTCTATCAGAATCCAGAGTTTTGAGAAGATTGGAGAAACTTAATTTTTCACCCAAAAATGAAAAAAAAAAACGAAAGGGGTAACACTGTCGTTTTTTTTTCGGGTCGAAATTTTGAATTTCGATACCTCAGCTCTGGAAGGGTCTAGAGCCTCCATTTTTGCACTCAGGTCAAAGTCTCACAGCCCTCTATCATAATCCAGAGTTTTGAGAAGATTGGAGAAACTTAATTTTTCGCCCAAAAATGAAAAAAACGAAAGGGGTAACACTGTCGTTTTTTTTCCGGGTCGAAATTTTGAATTTCGATATCTCAGCTCTGGAAGGGTCTAGAGCCTCCATTTTTGCACTCAGGTCAAAGTCTCACAGCCCTCTATCATAATCCAGAGTTTTGAGAAGATTGAAGAAACATAATTTTTCGCCCAAAAATGAAAAAAAAACGAAAGGGGTAACACTGTCGTTTTTTTTTTCGGGTTGAAATTTTGAGATTCGATATCTCAGCTCTGGAAGGGTCTAGATCATCCATTTTTGCACTCAGGTCAAAGTCTCACAGCCCTCTATCATAATCCAGAGTTTTGAGAAGATTGGAGAAAACTAATTTTTCGCCCAGAAATGAAAAAAACGAAAGGGGTAACACTGTCGTTTTTTTTTCGGGTCGAAATTTTGAATTTCGATATCTCAGCTCTGGAAGGGTCTAGAGCCTCCATTTTTGCACTCAGGTCAAAGTCTCGTTGCCCTCTATCAGAATCCAGAGTTTTGAGAAGATTGGAGAAACTTAATTTTTCGCCCAAAAATGAAAAAAAAACGAAAGGGGTAACACTGTCGTTTTTTTTTCGGGTCGAAATTTTGAATTTCGATATCTCAGCTCTGGAAGGGTCTAGAGCCTCCATTTTTGCACTCAGGTCAAAGTCTCACAGCCCTCTATCATAATCCAGAGTTTTGAGAAGATTGGAGAAACTTAATTTTTCGCCCAAAAATGAAAAAAAAACGAAAGGGGTAACACTGTCGTTTTTTTTTCGGGTCGAAATTTTGAATTTCGATATCTCAGCTCTGGAAGGGTCTAGAGCCTCCATTTTTGCACTCAGGTCAAAGTCTCACAGCCCTCTATCATAATCCAGAGTTTTGAGAAGATTGGAGAAACTTAATTTTTCGCCCAAAAATGAAAAAAAACGAAAAGGGTAACACTGTCGTTTTTTTTTCGGGTCGAAATTTTGAATTTCGATATCTCAGCTTTGGAAGGGTCTAGAGCCTCCATTTTTGCACTCAGGTCAAAGTCTCGTTGCCCTCTATCAGAATCCAGAGTTTTGAGAAGATTGGAGAAACTTAATTTTTCACCCAAAAATGAAAAAAAAAAACGAAAGGGGTAACACTGTCGTTTTTTTTTCGGGTCGAAATTTTGAATTTCGATACCTCAGCTCTGGAAGGGTCTAGATCATCCATTTTTGCACTCAGGTCAAAGTCTCACAGCCCTCTATCATAATCCAGAGTTTTGAGAAAATTGGAGAAACTTAATTTTTCGCCCAAAAATGAAAAAAAAAAACGAAAGGGGTAACACTGTCGTTTTTTTTTCGGGTCGAAATTTTGAATTTCGATATCTCAGCTCTGGAAGGGTCTAGAGCCTCCATTTTTGCACTCAGGTCAAAGTCTCACAGCCCTCTATCATAATCCAGAGTTTTGAGAAGATTGGAGAAACTTAATTTTTCGCCCAAAAATGAAAAAAAACGAAAGGGGTAACACTGTCGTTTTTTTTTTCGGGTCGAAATTTTGAATTTCGATATCTCAGCTCTGGAAGGGTCTAGAGCCTCCATTTTTGCACTCAGGTCAAAGTCTCACAGCCCTCTATCATAATCCAGAGTTTTGAGAAGATTGGAGAAACTTAATTTTTCGCCCAAAAATGAAAAAAAACGAAAGGGGTAACACTGTCGTTTTTTTTTTCGGGTCGAAATTTTGAATTTCGATATCTCAGCTCTGGAAGGGTCTAGAGCCTCCATTTTTGCACTCAGGTCAAAGTCTCACAGCCCTCTATCATAATCCAGAGTTTTGAGAAGATTGGAGAAACTTAATTTTTCGCCCAAAAATGAAAAAAAAAAACGAAAGGGGTAACACTGTCGTTTTTTTTTCGGGTAGAAATTTTGAATTTCTATATCTCAGCTCTGGAAGGGTCTAGAGCCTCCATTTTTGCACTCAGGTCAAAGTCTCACAGCCCTCTATCATAATCCAGAGTTTTGAGAAGATTGGAGAAACTTAATTTTTCGTCCAAAAATGAAAAAAAAAAAACGAAAGGGGTAACACTGTCGTTTTTTTTTCGGGTCGAAATTTTGAGATTCGATATCTCAGCTCTGGAAGGGTCTAGATCATCCATTTTTGCACTCAGGTCAAAGTCTCCCAGCCCTCTATCATAATCCAGAGTTTTGAGAAGATTGGAGAAACTTAATTTTTCGCCCAAAAATGAAAAAAACGAAAGGGGTAACACTGTCGTTTTTTTTTCGGGTCGAAATTTTAAATTTCGATATCTCAGCTCTGGAAGGGTCTAGAGCCTCCATTTTTGCACTCAGGTCAAAGTCTCGTTGCCCTCTATCAGAATCCAGAGTTTTGAGAAGATTGGAGAAACTTAATTTTTCGCCCAAAAATGAAAAAAAAAAAACGAAAGGGGTAACACTGTCGTTTTTTTTTCGGGTCGAAATTTTGAATTTCGATACCTCAGCTCTGGAAGGGTCTAGATCATCCATTTTTGCACTCAGGTCAAAGTCTCACAGCCCTCTATCATAATCCAGAGTTTTGAGAAGATTGGAGAAACTTAATTTTTCGCCCAAAAATGAAAAAAAAACGAAAGGGGTAACACTGTCGTTTTTTTTTCGGGTCGAAATTTTGAATTTTCGATATCTCAGCTCTGGAAGGGTCTAGAGCCTCCATTTTTGCACTCAGGTCAAAGTCTCACAGCCCTCTATCATAATCCAGAGTTTTGAGAAGATTGGAGAAACTTAATTTTTCGCCCAAAAATGAAAAAAAACGAAAGGGGTAACACTGTCGTTTTTTTTTTCGGGTCGAAATTTTGAATTTCGATATCTCAGCTCTGGAAGGGTCTAGAGCCTCCATTTTTGCACTCAGGTCAAAGTCTCACAGCCCTCTATCATAATCCAGAGTTTTGAGAAGATTGGAGAAACTTAATTTTTCGCCCAAAAATGAAAAAAAACGAAAGGGGTAACACTGTCGTTTTTTTTTTCGGGTCGAAATTTTGAATTTCGATATCTCAGCTCTGGAAGGGTCTAGAGCCTCCATTTTTGCACTCAGGTCAAAGTCTCACAGCCCTCTATCATAATCCAGAGTTTTGAGAAGATTGGAGAAACTTAATTTTTCGCCCAAAAATGAAAAAAAAAAACGAAAGGGGTAACACTGTCGTTTTTTTTTCGGGTAGAAATTTTGAATTTCTATATCTCAGCTCTGGAAGGGTCTAGAGCCTCCATTTTTGCACTCAGGTCAAAGTCTCACAGCCCTCTATCATAATCCAGAGTTTTGAGAAGATTGGAGAAACTTAATTTTTCGTCCAAAAATGAAAAAAAAAAAACGAAAGGGGTAACACTGTCGTTTTTTTTTCGGGTCGAAATTTTGAGATTCGATATCTCAGCTCTGGAAGGGTCTAGATCATCCATTTTTGCACTCAGGTCAAAGTCTCCCAGCCCTCTATCATAATCCAGAGTTTTGAGAAGATTGGAGAAACTTAATTTTTCGCCCAAAAATGAAAAAAACGAAAGGGGTAACACTGTCGTTTTTTTTTCGGGTCGAAATTTTAAATTTCGATATCTCAGCTCTGGAAGGGTCTAGAGCCTCCATTTTTGCACTCAGGTCAAAGTCTCGTTGCCCTCTATCAGAATCCAGAGTTTTGAGAAGATTGGAGAAACTTAATTTTTCGCCCAAAAATGAAAAAAAAAAAAACGAAAGGGGTAACACTGTCGTTTTTTTTTCGGGTCGAAATTTTGAATTTCGATACCTCAGCTCTGGAAGGGTCTAGATCATCCATTTTTGCACTCAGGTCAAAGTCTCACAGCCCTCTATCATAATCCAGAGTTTTGAGAAGATTGGAGAAACTTAATTTTTCACCCAAAAATGAAAAAAAAACGAAAGGGGTAACACTGTCGTTTTTTTTTCGGGTCGAAATTTTGAATTTTCGATATCTCAGCTCTGGAAGGGTCTAGAGCCTCCATTTTTGCACTCAGGTCAAAGTCTCACAGCCCTCTATCATAATCCAGAGTTTTGAGAAGATTGGAGAAACTTAACTTTTCGCCCAAAAATGAAAAAAAAAACGAAAGGGGTAACACTGTCGTTTTTCTTTCGGGTCGAAATTTTGAATTTCGATATCTCAGCTCTGGAAGGGTCTAGAGCCTCCATTTTTGCACTCAGGTCAAAGTCTCACAGCCTTCTATCATAATCCAGAGTTTTGAGAAGATTGGAGAAACTTAATTTTTCGCCCAAAAATGAAAAAAAACGAAAGGGGTAACACTGTCGTTTTTTTTTTCGGGTCGAAATTTTGAATTTCGATATCTCAGCTCTGGAAGGGTCTAGAGCCTCCATTTTTGCACTCAGGTCAAAGTCTCACAGCCCTCTATCATAATCCAGAGTTTTGAGAAGATTGGAGAAACTTAATTTTCCGCCCAAAAATGAAAAAAAACAAACAAAAGGGGTAACACTGTCGTTTTTTTTTTTCGGGTCGAAATTTTGAATTTCGATATCTCAGCTCTGGAAGGGTCTAGAGCCTCCTTTTTTGCACTCAGGTCAAAGTCTCACAGCCCTCTATCATAATCCAGAGTTTTGAGAAGATTGGAGAAACTTAATTTTTCGCCCAAAAATGAAAAAAAACGAAAGGGGTAACACTGTCGTTTTTTTTTCGGGTCGAAATTTTGAATTTCGATATCTCAGCTCTGGAAGGGTCTAGAGCCTCCATTTTTGCACTCAGGTCAAAGTCTCGTTGCCCTCTATCAGAATCCAGAGTTTTGAGAAGATTGGAGAAACTTAATTTTTCGCCCAAAAATAATAAAAAAAATGAAAGGGGTAACACTGTCGTTTTTTTTTCGGGTCGAAATTTTGAATTTCGATACCTCAGCTCTGGAAGGGTCTAGATCATCCATTTCTGCACTCAGGTCAAAGTCTCACAGCCCTCTATCATAATCCAGAGTTTTGAGAAGATTGGAGAAACTTAATTTTTCGCCCAAAAATGAAAAAAAACGAAAGGGGTAACACTGTCGTTTTTTTTTCGGGTCGAAATTTTGAATTTCGATATCTCAGCTCTGGAAGGGTCTAGAGCCTCCATTTTTGCACTCAGGTCAAAGTCTCACAGCCCTCTATCATAATCCAGAGTTTTGAGAAGATTGGAGAAACTTAATTTTTCGCCCAAAAATGAAAAAAAAACGAAAGGGGTAACACTGTCGGGTTTTTTTTTTCGGGTCGAAATTTTGAATTTCGATATCTCAGCTCTGGAAGGGTCTAGAGCCTCCATTTTTGCACTCAGGTCAAAGTCTCACAGCCCTCTATCATAATCCAGAGTTTTGAGAAGATTGGAGAAACTTAATTTTTCACCCAAAAATGAAAAAAAACGAAAGGGGTAACACTGTCGTTTTTTTTTCGGGTCGAAATTTTGAATTTCGATATCTCAGCTCTGGAAGGGTCTAGAGCCTCCATTTTTGCACTCAGGTCAAAGTCTCACAGCCCTCTATCATAATCCAGAGTTTTGAGAAGATTGAAGAAACATAATTTTTCGCCCAAAAATGAAAAAACAACGAAAGGGGTAACACTGTCGTTTTTTTTTTCGGGTTGAAATTTTGAGATTCGATATCTCAGCTCTGGAAGGGTCTAGATCATCCATTTTTGCACTCAGGTCAAAGTCTCACAGCCCTCTATCATAATCCAGAGTTTTGAGAAGATTGGAGAAAACTAATTTTTCGCCCAGAAATGAAAAAAACGAAAGGGGTAACACTGTCGTTTTTTTTTCGGGTCGAAATTTTGAATTTCGATATCTCAGCTCTGAAAGGGTCTAGAGCCTCCATTTTTGCACTCAGGTCAAAGTCTCGTTGCCCTCTATCAGAATCCAGAGTTTTGAGAAGATTGGAGAAACTTAATTTTTCGCCCAAAAATGAAAAAAAAAACGAAAGGGGTAACACTGTCATTTTTTTTTCGGGTCGAAATTTTGAATTTCGATATCTCAGCTCTGGAAGGGTCTAGAGCCTCCATTTTTGCACTCAGGTCAAAGTCTCACAGCCCTCTATCATAATCCAGAGTTTTGAGAAGATTGGAGAAACTTAATTTTTCGCCCAAAAATGAAAAAAAACGAAAGGGGTAACACTGTCGTTTTTTTTTCGGGTCGAAATTTTGAATTTCGATATCTCAGCTCTGGAAGGGTCTAGAGCCTCCATTTTTGCACTCAGGTCAAAGTCTCACAGCCCTCTATCATAATCCAGAGTTTTGAGAAGATTGGAGAAACTTAATTTTTCGCCCAAAAATGAAAAAAACGAAAAGGGTAACACTGTCGTTTTTTTTTCGGGTCGAAATTTTGAATTTCGATATCTCAGCTTTGGAAGGGTCTAGAGCCTCCATTTTTGCACTCAGGTCAAAGTCTCGTTGCCCTCTATCAGAATCCAGAGTTTTGAGAAGATTGGAGAAACTTAATTTTTCACCCAAAAATGAAAAAAAAAAACGAAAGGGGTAACACTGTCGTTTTTTTTTTCGGGTCGAAATTTTGAATTTCGATATCTCAGCTCTGGAAGGGTCTAGAGCCTCCATTTTTGCACTCAGGTCAAAGTCTCACAGCCCTCTATCATAATCCAGAGTTTTGAGAAGATTGGAGAAACTTAATTTTTCGCCCAAAAATGAAAAAAAAACGAAAGGGGTAACACTGTCGTTTTTTTTCGGGTCGAAATTTTGAATTTCGATATCTCAGCTCTGGAAGGGTCTAGAGCCTCCATTTTTGCACTCAGGTCAAAGTCTCACAGCCCTCTATCATAATCCAGAGTTTTGAGAAGATTGGAGAAACTTAATTTTTCGCCCAAAAATGAAAAAAAACGAAAGGGGTAACACTGTCGTTTTTTTTTCGGGTCGAAATTTTGAATTTCGATATCTCAGCTCTGGAAGGGTCTAGAGCCTCCATTTTTGCACTCAGGTCAAAGTCTCACAGCCCTCTATCATAATCCAGAGTTTTGAGAAGATTGGAGAAACTTAATTTTTCGCCCAAAAATGAAAAAAAACGAAAGGGGTAACACTGTCGTTTTTTTTTTTCGGGTCGAAATTTTGAATTTCGATATCTCAGCTCTGGAAGGGTCTAGAGCCTCCATTTTTGCACTCAGGTCAAAGTCTCACAGCCCTCTATCATAATCCAGAGTTTTGAGAAGATTGGAGAAACTTAATTTTTCGCCCAAAAATGAAAAAAAACGAAAGGGGTAACACTGTCGTTTTTTTTTCGGGTCGAAATTTTGAATTTCGATATCTCAGCTCTGGAAGGGTCTAGAGCCTCCATTTTTGCACTCAGGTCAAAGTCTCACAGCCCTCTATCATAATCCAGAGTTTTGAGAAGATTGGAGAAACTTAATTTTTCGCCCAAAAATGAAAAAAAAAACGAAAGGGGTAACACTGTCGTTTTTTTTTCGGGTCGAAATTTTGAATTTCGATATCTCAGCTCTGGAAGGGTCTAGAGCCTCCATTTTTGCACTCAGGTCAAAGTCTCACAGCCCTCTATCATAATCCAGAGTTTTGAGAAGATTGGAGAAACTTAATTTATCGCCCAAAAATGAAACAAAAACGAAAGGGGTAACACTGTTGTTTTTTTTTTTCGGGTCGAAATTTTGAATTTCGATATCTCAGCTCTGGAAGGGTCTAGAGCCTCCATTTTTGCACTCAGGTCAAAGTCTCACAGCCCTCTATCATAATCCAGAGTTTTGAGAAGATTGGAGAAACTTAATTTTTCGCCCAAAAATGAAAAAAAAAAACGAAAGGGGTAACACTGTCGTTTTTTTTTTCGGGTCGAAATTTTGAATTTCGATATCTCAGCTCTGGAAGGGTCTAGAGCCTCCATTTTTGCACTCAGGTCAAAGTCTCACAGCCCTCTATCATAATCCAGAGTTTTGAAAAGATTGGAGAAACTTAATTTTTCGCCCAAAAATGAAAAAAAAAACGAAAGGGGTAACACTGTCGTTTTTTTTTCGGGTCGAAATTTTGAATTTCGATATCTCAGCTCTGGAAGGGTCTAGAGCCTCCATTTTTGCACTCAGGTCAAAGTCTCACAGCCCTCTATCATAATCCAGAGTTTTGAGAAGATTGGAGAAACTTAATTTTTCGCCCAAAAATGAAAAAAAAAACCGAAAGGGGTAACACTGTCGTTTTTTTTTCGGGTCGAAATTTTGAATTTCGATATCTCAGCTCTGGAAGGGTCTAGAGCCTCCATTTTTGCACTCAGGTCAAAGTCTCACAGCCCTCTATCATAATCCAGAGTTTTGAGAAGATTGGAGAAACTTAATTTTTCGCCCAAAAATGAAAAAAAAACGAAAGGGGTAACACTGTCGTTTTTTTTTCGGGTCGAAATTTTGAATTTCGATATCTCAGCTCTGGAAGGGTCTAGAGCCTCCATTTTTGCACTCAGGTCAAAGTCTCACAGCCCTCTATCATAATCCAGAGTTTTGAGAAGATTGGAGAAACTTAATTTTTCGCCCAAAAATGAAAAAAAAACGAAAGGGGTAACACTGTCGTTTTTTTTTCGGGTCGAAATTTTGAATTTCGATATCTCAGCTCTGGAAGGGTCTAGAGCCTCCATTTTTGCACTCAGGTCAAAGTCTCACAGCCCTCTATCATAATCCAGAGTTTTGAGAAGATTGGAGAAACTTAATTTTTCGCCCAAAAATGAAAAAAAAACGAAAGGGGTAACACTGTCGTTTTTTTTTCGGGTCGAAATTTTGAATTTCGATATCTCAGCTCTGGAAGGGTCTAGAGCCTCCATTTTTGCACTCAGGTCAAAGTCTCACAGCCCTCTATCATAATCCAGAGTTTTGAGAAGATTGGAGAAACTTAATTTTTCGCCCAAAAATGAAAAAAAAAACGAAAGGGGTAACACTGTCGTTTTTTTTTCGGGTCGAAATTTTGAATTTCGATATCTCAGCTCTGGAAGGGTCTAGAGCCTCCATTTTTGCACTCAGGTCAAAGTCTCACAGCCCTCTATCATAATCCAGAGTTTTGAGAAGATTGGAGAAACTTAATTTTTCGCCCAAAAATGAAAAAAAACGAAAGGGGTAACACTGTCGTTTTTTTTTTTCGGGTCGAAATTTTGAATTTCGATATCTCAGCTCTGGAAGGGTCTAGAGCCTCCATTTTTGCACTCAGGTCAAAGTCTCACAGCCCTCTATCATAATCCAGAGTTTTGAGAAGATTGGAGAAACTTAATTTTTCGCCCAAAAATGAAAAAAAAACGAAAGGGGTAACACTGTCGTTTTTTTTTCGGGTCGAAATTTTGAATTTCGATATCTCAGCTCTGGAAGGGTCTAGAGCCTCCATTTTTGCACTCAGGTCAAAGTCTCACAGCCCTCTATCATAATCCAGAGTTTTGAGAAGATTGGAGAAACTTAATTTTTCGCCCAAAAATGAAAAAAAACGAAAGGGGTAACACTGTCGTTTTTTTTTCGGGTCGAAATTTTGAATTTCGATATCTCAGCTCTGGAAGGGTCTAGAGCCTCCATTTTTGCACTCAGGTCAAAGTCTCACAGCCCTCTATCATAATCCAGAGTTTTGAGAAGATTGGAGAAACTTAATTTTTCGCCCAAAAATGAAAAAAAACGAAAGGGGTAACACTGTCGTTTTTTTTTCGGGTCGAAATTTTGAATTTCGATATCTCAGCTCTGGAAGGGTCTAGAGCCTCCATTTTTGCACTCAGGTCAAAGTCTCACAGCCCTCTATCATAATCCAGAGTTTTGAGAAGATTGGAGAAACTTAATTTTTCGCCCAAAAATGAAAAAAAACGAAAGGGGTAACACTGTCGTTTTTTTTTTCGGGTCGAAATTTTGAATTTCGATATCTCAGCTCTGGAAGGGTCTAGAGCCTCCATTCTTGCACTCAGGTCAAAGTCTCACAGCCCTCTATCATAATCCAGAGTTTTGAGAAGATTGGAGAAACTTAATTTTTCGCCCAAAAATGAAAAAAAACGAAAGGGGTAACACTGTCGTTTTTTTTTCGGGTCGAAATTTTGAATTTCGATATCTCAGCTCTGGAAGGGTCTAGAGCCTCCATTTTTGCACTCAGGTCAAAGTCTCACAGCCCTCTATCATAATCCAGAGTTTTGAGAAGATTGGAGAAACTTAATTTTTCGCCCAAAAATGAAAAAAAACGAAAGGGGTAACACTGTCGTTTTTTTTTCGGGTCGAAATTTTGAATTTCGATATCTCAGCTCTGGAAGGGTCTAGAGCCTCCATTTTTGCACTCAGGTCAAAGTCTCACAGCCCTCTATCATAATCCAGAGTTTTGAGAAGATTGGAGAAACTTAATTTTTCGCCCAAAAATGAAAAAAAACGAAAGGGGTAACACTGTCGTTTTTTTTTTCGGGTCGAAATTTTGAATTTCGATATCTCAGCTCTGGAAGGGTCTAGAGCCTCCATTTTTGCACTCAGGTCAAAGTCTCACAGCCCTCTATCATAATCCAGAGTTTTGAGAAGATTGGAGAAACTTAATTTTTCGCCCAAAAATGAAAAAAAACGAAAGGGGTAACACTGCCGTTTTTTTTTCGGGTCGAAATTTTGAATTTCGATATCTCAGCTCTGGAAGGGTCTAGAGCCTCCATTTTTGCACTCAGGTCAAAGTCTCACAGCCCTCTATCATAATCCAGAGTTTTGAGAAGATTGGAGAAACTTAATTTTTCACCCAAAAATGAAAAAAAACGAAAGGGGTAACACTGTCGTTTTTTTTTCGGGTCGAAATTTTGAATTTCGATATCTCAGCTCTGGAAGGGTCTAGAGCCTCCATTTTTGCACTCAGGTCAAAGTCTCACAGCCCTCTATCATAATCCAGAGTTTTGAGAAGATTGGAGAAACTTAATTTTTCGCCCAAAAATGAAAAAAAACGAAAGGGGTAACACTGTCGGTTTTTTTTTCGGGTCGAAATTTTGAATTTCGATATCTCAGCTCTGGAAGGGTCTAGAGCCTCCATTTTTGCACTCAGGTCAAAGTCTCACAGCCCTCTATCATAATCCAGAGTTTTGAGAAGATTGGAGAAACTTAATTTTTCGCCCAAAAATGAAAAAAAACGAAAGGGGTAACACTGTCGTTTTTTTTTTCGGGTCGAAATTTTGAATTTCGATATCTCAGCTCTGGAAGGGTCTAGAGCCTCCATTTTTGCACTCAGGTCAAAGTCTCACAGCCCTCTATCATAATCCAGAGTTTTGAGAAGATTGGAGAAACTTAATTTTTCGCCCAAAAATGAAAAAAAACGAAAGGGGTAACACTGTCGTTTTTTTTTCGGGTCGAAATTTTGAATTTCGATATCTCAGCTCTGGAAGGGTCTAGAGCCTCCATTTTTGCACTCAGGTCAAAGTCTCACAGCCCTCTATCATAATCCAGAGTTTTGAGAAGATTGGAGAAACTTAATTTTTCGCCCAAAAATTAAAAAAAACGAAAGGGGTAACACTGTCGTTTTTTTTTCGGGTCGAAATTTTGAATTTCGATATCTCAGCTCTGGAAGGGTCTAGAGCCTCCATTTTTGCACTCAGGTCAAAGTCGCACAGCCCTCTATCATAATCCAGAGTTTTAAGAAGATTGGAGAAACTTAATTTATCGCCCAAAAATGAAAAAAAAAAACGAAAGGGGTAACACTGTCGTTTTTTTTTTTCGGGTCGAAATTTTGAATTTCGATATCTCAGCTCTGGAAGGGTCTAGAGCCTCCATTTTTGCACTCAGGTCAAAGTCTCACAGCCCTCTATCATAATCCAGAGTTTTGAGAAGATTGGAGAAACTTAATTTTTCGCCCAAAAATGAAAAAAAAAAACGAAAGGGGTAACACTGTCGTTTTTTTTTCGGGTCGAAATTTTGAATTTCGATATCTCAGCTCTGGAAGGGTCTAGAGCCTCCATTTTTGCACTCAGGTCAAAGTCTCACAGCCCTCTATCATAATCCAGAGTTTTGAAAAGATTGGAGAAACTTAATTTTTCGCCCAAAAATGAAAAAAAACGAAAGGGGTAACACTGTCGTTTTTTTTTTCGGGTCGAAATTTTGAATTTCGATATCTCAGCTCTGGAAGGGTCTAGAGCCTCCATTTTTGCACTCAGGTCAAAGTCTCACAGCCCTCTATCATAATCCAGAGTTTTGAGAAGATTGGAGAAACTTAATTTTTCGCCCAAAAATGAAAAAAAACGAAAGGGGTAACACTGTCGTTTTTTTTTCGGGTCGAAATTTTGAATTTCGATATCTCAGCTCTGGAAGGGTCTAGAGCCTCCATTTTTGCACTCAGGTCAAAGTCTCACAGCCCTCTATCATAATCCAGAGTTTTGAGAAGATTGGAGAAACTTAATTTTTCGCCCAAAAATGAAAAAAAACGAAAGGGGTAACACTGTCGTTTTTTTTTCGGGTCGAAATTTTGAATTTCGATATCTCAGCTCTGGAAGGGTCTAGAGCCTCCATTTTTGCACTCAGGTCAAAGTCTCACAGCCCTCTATCATAATCCAGAGTTTTGAGAAGATTGGAGAAACTTAATTTTTCGCCCAAAAATGAAAAAAAACGAAAGGGGTAACACTGTCGTTTTTTTTCGGGTCGAAATTTTGAATTTCGAAATCTCAGCTCTGGAAGGGTCTAGAGCCTCCATTTTTGCACTCAGGTCAAAGTCTCACAGCCCTCTATCATAATCCAGAGTTTTGAGAAGATTGGAGAAACTTAATTTTTCGCCCAAAAATGAAAAAAAACGAAAGGGGTAACACTGTCGTTTTTTTTTCGGGTCGAAATTTTGAATTTCGATATCTCAGCTCTGGAAGGGTCTAGAGCCTCCATTTTTGCACTCAGGTCAAAGTCTCACAGCCCTCTATCATAATCCAGAGTTTTGAGAAGATTGGAGAAACTTAATTTTTCGCCCAAAAATGAAAAAAAACGAAAGGGGTAACACTGTCGTTTTTTTTTCGGGTCGAAATTTTGAATTTCGATATCTCAGCTCTGGAAGGGTCTAGAGCCTCCATTTTTGCACTCAGGTCAAAGTCTCACAGCCCTCTATCATAATCCAGAGTTTTGAGAAGATTGGAGAAACTTAATTTTTCGCCCAAAAATGAAAAAAAAACGAAAGGGGTAACACTGTCGTTTTTTTTTCGGGTCGAAATTTTGAATTTCGATATCTCAGCTCTGGAAGGGTCTAGAGCCTCCATTTTTGCACTCAGGTCAAAGTCTCACAGCCCTCTATCATAATCCAGAGTTTTGAGAAGATTGGAGAAACTTAATTTTTCGCCCAAAAATGAAAAAAAAACGAAAGGGGTAACACTGTCGTTTTTTTTTTCGGGTCGAAATTTTGAATTTCGATATCTCAGCTCTGGAAGGGTCTAGAGCCTCCATTTTTGCACTCAGGTCAAAGTCTCACAGCCCTCTATCATAATCCAGAGTTTTGAGAAGATTGGAGAAACTTAATTTTTCGCCCAAAAATGAAAAAAAACGAAAGGGGTAACACTGTCGTTTTTTTTTCGGGTCGAAATTTTGAATTTCGATATCTCAGCTCTGGAAGGGTCTAGAGCCTCCATTTTTGCACTCAGGTCAAAGTCTCACAGCCCTCTATCATAATCCAGAGTTTTAAGAAGATTGGAGAAACTTAATTTTTCACCCAAAAATGAAAAAAAACGAAAGGGGTAACACTGTCGTTTTTTTTTCGGGTCGAAATTTTGAATTTCGATATCTCAGCTCTGGAAGGGTCTAGAGCCTCCATTTTTGCACTCAGGTCAAAGTCTCACAGCCCTCTATCATAATCCAGAGTTTTGAGAAGATTGGAGAAACTTAATTTTTCGCCCAAAAATGAAAAAAAAAACGAAAGGGGTAACACTGTCGTTTTTTTTTCGGGTCGAAATTTTGAATTTCGATATCTCAGCTCTGGAAGGGTCTAGAGCCTCCATTTTTGCACTCAGGTCAAAGTCTCACAGCCCTCTATCATAATCCAGAGTTTTGAGAAGATTGGAGAAACTTAATTTTTCGCCCAAAAATGAAAAAAAACGAAAGGGGTAACACTGTCGTTTTTTTTTCGGGTCGAAATTTTGAATTTCGATATCTCAGCTCTGGAAGGGTCTAGAGCCTCCATTTTTGCACTCAGGTCAAAGTCTCACAGCCCTCTATCATAATCCAGAGTTTTGAGAAGATTGGAGAAACTTAATTTTTCGCCCAAAAATGAAAAAAAACGAAAGGGGTAACACTGTCGTTTTTTTTTTTCGGGTCGAAATTTTGAATTTCGATATCTCAGCTCTGGAAGGGTCTAGAGCCTCCATTTTGCACTCAGGTCAAAGTCTCACAGCCCTCTATCATAATCCAGAGTTTTGAGAAGATTGAAGAAACTTAATTTTTCGCCAAAAAATGAAAAAAAAAACGAAAGGGGTAACACTGTCGTTTTTTTTTTCGGGTCGAAATTTTGAATTTCGATATCTCAGCTCTGGAAGGGTCTAGAGCCTCCATTTTTGCACTCAGGTCAAAGTCTCACAGCCCTCTATCATAATCCAGAGTTTTGAGAAGATTGGAGAAACTTAATTTTTCGCCCAAAAATGAAAAAAAACGAAAGGGGTAACACTGTCGTTTTTTTTTCGGGTCGAAATTTTGAATTTCGATATCTCAGCTCTGGAAGGGTCTAGAGCCTCCATTTTTGCACTCAGGTCAAAGTCTCACAGCCCTCTATCATAATCCAGAGTTTTGAGAAGATTGGAGAAACTTAATTTTTCGCCCAAAAATGAAAAAAAACGAAAGGGGTAACACTGTCGTTTTTTTTTCGGGTCGAAATTTTGAATTTCGATATCTCAGCTCTTGGAAGGGTCTAGAGCCTCCATTTTTGCACTCAGGTCAAAGTCTCACAGCCCTCTATCATAATCCAGAGTTTTGAGAAGATTGGAGAAACTTAATTTTTCGCCCAAAAATGAAAAAAAACGAAAGGGGTAACACTGTCGTTTTTTTTTCGGGTCGAAATTTTGAATTTCGATATCTCAGCTCTGGAAGGGTCTAGAGCCTCCATTTTTGCACTCAGGTCAAAGTCTCACAGCCCTCTATCATAATCCAGAGTTTTGAGAAGATTGGAGAAACTTAATTTATCGCCCAAAAATGAAAAAAAAAACGAAAGGGGTAACACTGTCGTTTTTTTTTTCGGGTCGAAATTTTGAATTTCGATATCTCAGCTCTGGAAGGGTCTAGAGCCTCCATTTTTGCACTCAGGTCAAAGTCTCACAGCCCTCTATCATAATCCAGAGTTTTGAGAAGATTGGAGAAACTTAATTTTTCGCCCAAAAATGAAAAAAAAAACGAAAGGGGTAACACTGTCGTTTTTTTTTTTCGGGTCGAAATTTTGAATTTCGATATCTCAGCTCTGGAAGGGTCTAGAGCCTCCATTTTTGCACTCAGGTCAAAGTCTCACAGCCCTCTATCATAATCCAGAGTTTTGAGAAGATTGGAGAAACTTAATTTTTCGCCCAAAAATGAAAAAAAACGAAAGGGGTAACACTGTCGTTTTTTTTTCGGGTCGAAATTTTGAATTTCGATATCTCAGCTCTGGAAGGGTCTAGAGCCTCCATTTTTGCACTCAGGTCAAAGTCTCACAGCCCTCTATCATAATCCAGAGTTTTGAGAAGATTGGAGAAACTTAATTTTTCGCCCAAAAATGAAAAAAAACGAAAGGGGTAACACTGTCGTTTTTTTTTTCGGGTCGAAATTTTGAATTTCGATATCTCAGCTCTGGAAGGGTCTAGAGCCTCCATTTTTGCACTCAGGTCAAAGTCTCACAGCCCTCTATCATAATCCAGAGTTTTGAGAAGATTGGAGAAACTTAATTTTTCGCCCAAAAATGAAAAAAAACGAAAGGGGTAACACTGTCGTTTTTTTTCGGGTCGAAATTTTGAATTTCGATATCTCAGCTCTGGAAGGGTCTAGAGCCTCCATTTTTGCACTCAGGTCAAAGTCTCACAGCCCTCTATCATAATCCAGAGTTTTGAGAAGATTGGAGAAACTTAATTTTTCGCCCAAAAATGAAAAAAAACGAAAGGGGTAACACTGTCGTTTTTTTTTTCGGGTCGAAATTTTGAATTTCGATATCTCAGCTCTGGAAGGGTCTAGAGCCTCCATTTTTGCACTCAGGTCAAAGTCTCACAGCCCTCTATCATAATCCAGAGTTTTGAGAAGATTGGAGAAACTTAATTTTTCGCCCAAAAATGAAAAAAAACGAAAGGGGTAACACTGTCGTTTTTTTTTCGGGTCGAAATTTTGAATTTCGATATCTCAGCTCTGGAAGGGTCTAGAGCCTCTATTTTTGCACTCAGGTCAAAGTCTCACAGCCCTCTATCATAATCCAGAGTTTTGAGAAGATTGGAGAAACTTAATTTTTCGCCCAAAAATGAAAAAAAACGAAAGGGGGTAACACTGTCGTTTTTTTTTCGGGTCGAAATTTTGAATTTCGATATCTCAGCTCTGGAAGGGTCTAGAGCCTCCATTTTTGCACTCAGGTCAAAGTCTCACAGCCCTCTATCATAATCCAGAGTTTTGAGAAGATTGGAGAAACTTAATTTTTCGCCCAAAAATGAAAAAAAAAACGAAAGGGGTAACACTGTCGTTTTTTTTTTCGGGTCGAAATTTTGAATTTCGATATCTCAGCTCTGGAAGGGTCTAGAGCCTCCATTTTTGCACTCAGGTCAAAGTCTCACAGCCCTCTATCATAATCCAGAGTTTTGAGAAGATTGGAGAAACTTAATTTTTCGCCCAAAAATGAAAAAAAAACGAAAGGGGTAACACTGTCGTTTTTTTTTTCGGGTCGAAATTTTGAATTTCGATATCTCAGCTCTGGAAGGGTCTAGAGCCTCCATTTTTGCACTCAGGTCAAAGTCTCACAGCCCTCTATCATAATCCAGAGTTTTGAGAAGATTGGAGAAACTTAATTTTTCACCCAAAAATGAAAAAAAACGAAAGGGGTAACACTGTCGTTTTTTTTTCGGGTCGAAATTTTGAATTTCGATATCTCAGCTCTGGAAGGGTCTAGAGCCTCCATTTTTGCACTCAGGTCAAAGTCTCACAGCCCTCTATCATAATCCAGAGTTTTGAGAAGATTGGAGAAACTTAATTTTTCGCCCAAAAATGAAAAAAAACGAAAGGGGTAACACTGTCGTTTTTTTTTCGGGTCGAAATTTTGAATTTCGATATCTCAGCTCTGGAAGGGTCTAGAGCCTCCATTTTTGCACTCAGGTCAAAGTCTCACAGCCCTCTATCATAATCCAGAGTTTTGAGAAGATTGGAGAAACTTAATTTTTCACCCAAAAATGAAAAAAAAACGAAAGGGGTAACACTGTCGTTTTTTTTTCGGGTCGAAATTTTGAATTTCGATATCTCAGCTCTGGAAGGGTCTAGAGCCTCCATTTTTGCACTCAGGTCAAAGTCTCACAGCCCTCTATCATAATCCAGAGTTTTGAGAAGATTGGAGAAACTTAATTTTTCGCCCAAAAATGAAAAAAAACGAAAGGGGTAACACTGTCGTTTTTTTTTTCGGGTCGAAATTTTGAATTTCGATATCTCAGCTCTGGAAGGGTCTAGAGCCTCCATTTTTGCACTCAGGTCAAAGTCTCACAGCCCTCTATCATAATCCAGAGTTTTGAGAAGATTGGAGAAACTTAATTTTTCGCCCAAAAATGAAAAAAAACGAAAGGGGTAACACTGTCGTTTTTTTTTTCGGGTCGAAATTTTGAATTTCGATATCTCAGCTCTGGAAGGGTCTAGAGCCTCCATTTTTGCACTCAGGTCAAAGTCTCACAGCCCTCTATCATAATCCAGAGTTTTGAGAAGATTGGAGAAACTTAATTTTTTGCCCAAAAATGAAAAAAAACGAAAGGGGTAACACTGTCGTTTTTTTTTCGGGTCGAAATTTTGAATTTCGATATCTCAGCTCTGGAAGGGTCTAGAGCCTCCATTTTTGCACTCAGGTCAAAGTCTCACAGCCCTCTATCATAATCCAGAGTTTTGAGAAGATTGGAGAAACTTAATTTTTCGCCCAAAAATGAAAAAAAACGAAAGGGGTAACACTGTCGTTTTTTTTTCGGGTCGAAATTTTGAATTTCGATATCTCAGCTCTGGAAGGGTCTAGAGCCTCCATTTTTGCACTCAGGTCAAAGTCTCACAGCCCTCTATCATAATCCAGAGTTTTGAGAAGATTGGAGAAACTTAATTTTTCGCCCAAAAATGAAAAAAAAACGAAAGGGGTAACACTGTCGTTTTTTTTTCGGGTCGAAATTTTGAATTTCGATATCTCAGCTCTGGAAGGGTCTAGAGCCTCCATTTTTGCACTCAGGTCAAAGTCTCACAGCCCTCTATCATAATCCAGAGTTTTGAGAAGATTGGAGAAACTTAATTTTTCGCCCAAAAATGAAAAAAAACGAAAGGGGTAACACTGTCGTTTTTTTTTCGGGTCGAAATTTTGAATTTCGATATCTCAGCTCTGGAAGGGTCTAGAGCCTCCATTTTTGCACTCAGGTCGAAGTCTCACAGCCCTCTATCATAATCCAGAGTTTTGAGAAGATTGGAGAAACTTAATTTTTCGCCCAAAAATGAAAAAAAAAACGAAAGGGGTAACACTGTCGGTTTTTTTTCGGGTCGAAATTTTGAATTTCGATATCTCAGCTCTGGAAGGGTCTAGAGCCTCCATTTTTGCACTCAGGTCAAAGTCTCACAGCCCTCTATCATAATCCAGAGTTTTGAGAAGATTGGAGAAACTTAATTTTTCGCCCAAAAATGAAAAAAAACGAAAGGGGTAACACTGTCGTTTTTTTTTTCGGGTCGAAATTTTGAATTTCGATATCTCAGCTCTGGAAGGGTCTAGAGCCTCCATTTTTGCACTCAGGTCAAAGTCTCACAGCCCTCTATCATAATCCAGAGTTTTGAGAAGATTGGAGAAACTTAATTTTTCGCCCAAAAATGAAAAAAAAACGAAAGGGGTAACACTGTCGTTTTTTTTTCGGGTCGAAATTTTGAATTTCGATATCTCAGCTCTGGAAGGGTCTAGAGCCTCCATTTTTGCACTCAGGTCAAAGTCTCACAGCCCTCTATCATAATCCAGAGTTTTGAGAAGATTGGAGAAACTTAATTTTTCGCCCAAAAATGAAAAAAAACGAAAGGGGTAACACTGTCGTTTTTTTTCGGGTCGAAATTTTGAATTTCGATATCTCAGCTCTGGAAGGGTCTAGAGCCTCAATTTTTGCACTCAGGTCAAAGTCTCACAGCCCTCTATCATAATCCAGAGTTTTGAGAAGATTGGAGAAACTTAATTTTTCGCCCAAAAATGAAAAAAAACGAAAGGGGTAACACTGTCGTTTTTTTTTCGGGTCGAAATTTTGAATTTCGATATCTCAGCTCTGGAAGGGTCTAGAGCCTCCATTTTTGCACTCAGGTCAAAGTCTCACAGCCCTCTATCATAATCCAGAGTTTTGAGAAGATTGGAGAAACTTAATTTTTCGCCCAAAAATGAAAAAAAACGAAAGGGGTAACACTGTCGTTTTTTTTTCGGGTCGAAATTTTGAATTTCGATATCTCAGCTCTGGAAGGGTCTAGAGCCTCCATTTTTGCACTCAGGTCAAAGTCTCACAGCCCTCTATCATAATCCAGAGTTTTGAGAAGATTGGAGAAACTTAATTTTTCGCCCAAAAATGAAAAAAAACGAAAGGGGTAACACTGTCGTTTTTTTTTCGGGTCGAAATTTTGAATTTCGATATCTCAGCTCTGGAAGGGTCTAGAGCCTCCATTTTTGCACTCAGGTCAAAGTCTCACAGCCCTCTATCATAATCCAGAGTTTTGAGAAGATTGGAGAAACTTAATTTTTCGCCCAAAAATGAAAAAAAAACGAAAGGGGTAACACTGTCGTTTTTTTTTTCGGGTCGAAATTTTGAATTTCGATATCTCAGCTCTGGAAGGGTCTAGAGCCTCCATTTTTGCACTCAGGTCAAAGTCTCACAGCCCTCTATCATAATCCAGAGTTTTGAGAAGATTGGAGAAACTTAATTTTTCGCCCAAAAATGAAAAAAAACGAAAGGGGTAACACTGTCGTTTTTTTTTCGGGTCGAAATTTTGAATTTCGATATCTCAGCTCTGGAAGGGTCTAGAGCCTCCATTTTTGCACTCAGGTCAAAGTCTCACAGCCCTCTATCATAATCCAGAGTTTTGAGAAGATTGGAGAAACTTAATTTTTCGCCCAAAAATGAAAAAAAACGAAAGGGGTAACACTGTCGTTTTTTTTTCGGGTCGAAATTTTGAATTTCGATATCTCAGCTCTGGAAGGGTCTAGAGCCTCCATTTTTGCACTCAGGTCAAAGTCTCACAGCCCTCTATCATAATCCAGAGTTTTGAGAAGATTGGAGAAACTTAATTTTTCGCCCAAAAATGAAAAAAAACGAAAGGGGTAACACTGTCGTTTTTTTTTCGGGTCGAAATTTTGAATTTCGATATCTCAGCTCTGGAAGGGTCTAGAGCCTCCATTTTTGCACTCAGGTCGAAGTCTCACAGCCCTCTATCATAATCCAGAGTTTTGAGAAGATTGGAGAAACTTAATTTTTCGCCCAAAAATGAAAAAAAACGAAAGGGGTAACACTGTCGTTTTTTTTTCGGGTCGAAATTTTGAATTTCGATATCTCAGCTCTGGAAGGGTCTAGAGCCTCCATTTTTGCACTCAGGTCAAAGTCTCACAGCCCTCTATCATAATCCAGAGTTTTGAGAAGATTGGAGAAACTTAATTTTTCGCCCAAAAATGAAAAAAAAAACGAAAGGGGTAACACTGTCGTTTTTTTTTCGGGTCGAAATTTTGAATTTCGATATCTCAGCTCTGGAAGGGTCTAGAGCCTCCATTTTTGCACTCAGGTCGAAGTCTCACAGCCCTCTATCATAATCCAGAGTTTTGAGAAGATTGGAGAAACTTAATTTTTCGCCCAAAAATGAAAAAAAACGAAAGGGGTAACACTGTCGTTTTTTTTTCGGGTCGAAATTTTGAATTTCGATATCTCAGCTCTGGAAGGGTCTAGAGCCTCCATTTTTGCACTCAGGTCAAAGTCTCACAGCCCTCTATCATAATCCAGAGTTTTGAGAAGATTGGAGAAACTTAATTTTTCGCCCAAAAATGAAAAAAAAAACGAAAGGGGTAACACTGTCGTTTTTTTTTCGGGTCGAAATTTTGAATTTCGATATCTCAGCTCTGGAAGGGTCTAGAGCCTCCATTTTTGCACTCAGGTCAAAGTCTCACAGCCCTCTATCATAATCCAGAGTTTTGAGAAGATTGGAGAAACTTAATTTTTCGCCCAAAAATGAAAAAAAACGAAAGGGGTAACACTGTCGTTTTTTTTTTCGGGTCGAAATTTTGAATTTCGATATCTCAGCTCTGGAAGGGTCTAGAGCCTCCATTTTTGCACTCAGGTCAAAGTCTCACAGCCCTCTATCATAATCCAGAGTTTTGAGAAGATTGGAGAAACTTAATTTTTCGCCCAAAAATGAAAAAAAAACGAAAGGGGTAACACTGTCGTTTTTTTTTTCGGGTCGAAATTTTGAATTTCGATATCTCAGCTCTGGAAGGGTCTAGAGCCTCCATTTTTGCACTCAGGTCAAAGTCTCACAGCCCTCTATCATAATCCAGAGTTTTGAGAAGATTGGAGAAACTTAATTTTTCGCCCAAAAATGAAAAAAAACGAAAGGGGTAACACTGTCGTTTTTTTTTTCGGGTCGAAATTTTGAATTTCGATATCTCAGCTCTGGAAGGGTCTAGAGCCTCCATTTTTGCACTCAGGTCAAAGTCTCACAGCCCTCTATCATAATCCAGAGTTTTGAGAAGATTGGAGAAACTTAATTTTTCGCCCAAAAATGAAAAAAAACGAAAGGGGTAACACTGTCGTTTTTTTTTTCGGGTCGAAATTTTGAATTTCGATATCTCAGCTCTGGAAGGGTCTAGAGCCTCCATTTTTGCACTCAGGTCAAAGTCTCACAGCCCTCTATCATAATCCAGAGTTTTGAGAAGATTGGAGAAACTTAATTTTTCGCCCAAAAATGAAAAAAAAACGAAAGGGGTAACACTGTCGTTTTTTTTTTCGGGTCGAAATTTTGAATTTCGATATCTCAGCTCTGGAAGGGTCTAGAGCCTCCATTTTTGCACTCAGGTCAAAGTCTCACAGCCCTCTATCATAATCCAGAGTTTTGAGAAGATTGGAGAAACTTAATTTTTCGCCCAAAAATGAAAAAAAACGAAAGGGGTAACACTGTCGTTTTTTTTTCGGGTCGAAATTTTGAATTTCGATATCTCAGCTCTGGAAGGGTCTAGAGCCTCCATTTTTGCACTCAGGTCAAAGTCTCACAGCCCTCTATCATAATCCAGAGTTTTGAGAAGATTGGAGAAACTTAATTTTTCGCCCAAAAATGAAAAAAAACGAAAGGGGTAACACTGTCGTTTTTTTTTCGGGTCGAAATTTTGAATTTCGATATCTCAGCTCTGGAAGGGTCTAGAGCCTCCATTTTTGCACTCAGGTCAAAGTCTCACAGCCCTCTATCATAATCCAGAGTTTTGAGAAGATTGGAGAAACTTAATTTTTCGCCCAAAAATGAAAAAAAACGAAAGGGGTAACACTGTCGTTTTTTTTTCGGGTCGAAATTTTGAATTTCGATATCTCAGCTCTGGAAGGGTCTAGAGCCTCCATTTTTGCACTCAGGTCAAAGTCTCACAGCCCTCTATCATAATCCAGAGTTTTGAGAAGATTGGAGAAACTTAATTTTTCGCCCAAAAATGAAAAAAAAACGAAAGGGGTAACACTGTCGTTTTTTTTTCGGGTCGAAATTTTGAATTTCGATATCTCAGCTCTGGAAGGGTCTAGAGCCTCCATTTTTGCACTCAGGTCAAAGTCTCACAGCCCTCTATCATAATCCAGAGTTTTGAGAAGATTGGAGAAACTTAATTTTTCGCCCAAAAATGAAAAAAAAACGAAAGGGGTAACACTGTCGGTTTTTTTTCGGGTCGAAATTTTGAATTTCGATATCTCAGCTCTGGAAGGGTCTAGAGCCTCCATTTTTGCACTCAGGTCAAAGTCTCACAGCCCTCTATCATAATCCAGAGTTTTGAGAAGATTGGAGAAACTTAATTTTTCGCCCAAAAATGAAAAAAAAACGAAAGGGGTAACACTGTCGGTTTTTTTTTCGGGTCGAAATTTTGAATTTCGATATCTCAGCTCTGGAAGGGTCTAGAGCCTCCATTTTTGCACTCAGGTCAAAGTCTCACAGCCCTCTATCATAATCCAGAGTTTTGAGAAGATTGGAGAAACTTAATTTTTCGCCCAAAAATGAAAAAAAACGAAAGGGGTAACACTGTCGTTTTTTTTCGGGTCGAAATTTTGAATTTCGATATCTCAGCTCTGGAAGGGTCTAGAGCCTCCATTTTTGCACTCAGGTCAAAGTCTCACAGCCCTCTATCATAATCCAGAGTTTTGAGAAGATTGGAGAAACTTAATTTTTCGCCCAAAAATGAAAAAAAACGAAAGGGGTAACACTGTCGTTTTTTTTTCGGGTCGAAATTTTGAATTTCGATATCTCAGCTCTGGAAGGGTCTAGAGCCTCCATTTTTGCACTCAGGTCAAAGTCTCACAGCCCTCTATCATAATCCAGAGTTTTGAGAAGATTGGAGAAACTTAATTTTTCGCCCAAAAATGAAAAAAAAACGAAAGGGGTAACACTGTCGTTTTTTTTTCGGGTCGAAATTTTGAATTTCGATATCTCAGCTCTGGAAGGGTCTAGAGCCTCCATTTTTGCACTCAGGTCAAAGTCTCACAGCCCTCTATCATAATCCAGAGTTTTGAGAAGATTGGAGAAACTTAATTTTTCGCCCAAAAATGAAAAAAAAACGAAAGGGGTAACACTGTCGTTTTTTTTTTCGGGTCGAAATTTTGAATTTCGATATCTCAGCTCTGGAAGGGTCTAGAGCCTCCATTTTTGCACTCAGGTCAAAGTCTCACAGCCCTCTATCATAATCCAGAGTTTTGAGAAGATTGGAGAAACTTAATTTTTCGCCCAAAAATGAAAAAAAACGAAAGGGGTAACACTGTCGTTTTTTTTTCGGGTCGAAATTTTGAATTTCGATATCTCAGCTCTGGAAGGGTCTAGAGCCTCCATTTTTGCACTCAGGTCAAAGTCTCACAGCCCTCTATCATAATCCAGAGTTTTGAGAAGATTGGAGAAACTTAATTTTTCGCCCAAAAATGAAAAAAAAACGAAAGGGGTAACACTGTCGTTTTTTTTTTCGGGTCGAAATTTTGAATTTCGATATCTCAGCTCTGGAAGGGTCTAGAGCCTCCATTTTTGCACTCAGGTCAAAGTCTCACAGCCCTCTATCATAATCCAGAGTTTTGAGAAGATTGGAGAAACTTAATTTTTCGCCCAAAAATGAAAAAAAAAACGAAAGGGGTAACACTGTCGTTTTTTTTTCGGGTCGAAATTTTGAATTTCGATATCTCAGCTCTGGAAGGGTCTAGAGCCTCCATTTTTGCACTCAGGTCAAAGTCTCACAGCCCTCTATCATAATCCAGAGTTTTGAGAAGATTGGAGAAACTTAATTTTTCGCCCAAAAATGAAAAAAAACGAAAGGGGTAACACTGTCGTTTTTTTTTCGGGTCGAAATTTTGAATTTCGATATCTCAGCTCTGGAAGGGTCTAGAGCCTCCATTTTTGCACTCAGGTCAAAGTCTCACAGCCCTCTATCATAATCCAGAGTTTTGAGAAGATTGGAGAAACTTAATTTTTCGCCCAAAAATGAAAAAAAAAACGAAAGGGGTAACACTGTCGTTTTTTTTTCGGGTCGAAATTTTGAATTTCGATATCTCAGCTCTGGAAGGGTCTAGAGCCTCCATTTTTGCACTCAGGTCAAAGTCTCACAGCCCTCTATCATAATCCAGAGTTTTGAGAAGATTGGAGAAACTTAATTTTTCGCCCAAAAATGAAAAAAAACGAAAGGGGTAACACTGTCGTTTTTTTTTCGGGTCGAAATTTTGAATTTCGATATCTCAGCTCTGGAAGGGTCTAGAGCCTCCATTTTTGCACTCAGGTCAAAGTCTCACAGCCCTCTATCATAATCCAGAGTTTTGAGAAGATTGGAGAAACTTAATTTTTCGCCCAAAAATGAAAAAAAACGAAAGGGGTAACACTGTCGTTTTTTTTTCGGGTCGAAATTTTGAATTTCGATATCTCATCTCTGGAAGGGTCTAGAGCCTCCATTTTTGCACTCAGGTCAAAGTCTCACAGCCCTCTATCATAATCCAGAGTTTTGAGAAGATTGGAGAAACTTAATTTTTCGCCCAAAAATGAAAAAAAACGAAAGGGGTAACACTGTCGTTTTTTTTTCGGGTCGAAATTTTGAATTTCGATATCTCAGCTCTGGAAGGGTCTAGAGCCTCCATTTTTGCACTCAGGTCGAAGTCTCACAGCCCTCTATCATAATCCGGAGTTTTGAGAAGATTGGAGAAACTTAATTTTTCGCCCAAAAATGAAAAAAAACGAAAGGGGTAACACTGTCGTTTTTTTTTCGGGTCGAAATTTTGAATTTCGATATCTCAGCTCTGGAAGGGTCTAGAGCCTCCATTTTTGCACTCAGGTCAAAGTCTCACAGCCCTCTATCATAATCCAGAGTTTTGAGAAGATTGGAGAAACTTAATTTTTCGCCCAAAAATGAAAAAAAAAACGAAAGGGGTAACACTGTCGTTTTTTTTTCGGGTCGAAATTTTGAATTTCGATATCTCAGCTCTGGAAGGGTCTAGAGCCTCCATTTTTGCACTCAGG
The DNA here is from genome assembly GCF_988280905.1 of Pimephales promelas. Taxonomy (NCBI): domain Eukaryota; kingdom Metazoa; phylum Chordata; class Actinopteri; order Cypriniformes; family Leuciscidae; genus Pimephales; species Pimephales promelas. The sequence goes on from NC_142777.1 coordinate 31,466,697, forward strand.
TCAAAGTCTCACAGCCCTCTATCATAATCCAGAGTTTTGAGAAGATTGGAGAAACTTCATTTTTCGCCCAAAAATGAAAAAAAAAAACGAAAGGGGTAACACTGTCGTTTTTTTTTTCGGGTCGAAATTTTGAATTTCGATATCTCAGCTCTGGAAGGGTCTAGAGCCTCCATTTTTGCACTCAGGTCAAAGTCTCACAGCCCTCTATCATAATCCAGAGTTTTGAAAAGATTGGAGAAACTTAATTCTTCGCCCAAAAATGAAAAAAAACGAAAGGGGTAACACTGTCGTTTTTTTTTCGGGTCGAAATTTTGAATTTCGATATCTCAGCTCTGGAAGGGTCTAGAGCCTCCATTTTTGCACTCAGGTCAAAGTCTCACAGCCCTCTATCATAATCCAGAGTTTTGAGAAGATTGGAGAAACTTAATTTTTCGCCCAAAAATGAAAAAAAAACGAAAGGGGTAACACTGTCGTTTTTTTTCGGGTCGAAATTTTGAATTTCGATATCTCAGCTCTGGAAGGGTCTAGAGCCTCCATTTTTGCACTCAGGTCAAAGTCTCACAGCCCTCTATCATAATCCAGAGTTTTGAGAAGATTGGAGAAACTTAATTTTTCGCCCAAAAATGAAAAAAAAACGAAAGGGGTAACACTGTCGTTTTTTTTTCGGGTCGAAATTTTGAATTTCGATATCTCAGCTCTGGAAGGGTCTAGAGCCTCCATTTTTGCACTCAGGTCAAAGTCTCACAGCCCTCTATCATAATCCAGAGTTTTGAGAAGATTGGAGAAACTTAATTTTTCGCCCAAAAATGAAAAAAAACGAAAGGGGTAACACTGTCGTTTTTTTTTCGGGTCGAAATTTTGAATTTCGATATCTCAGCTCTGGAAGGGTCTAGAGCCTCCATTTTTGCACTCAGGTCAAAGTCTCGTGGCCCTCTATCAGAATCCAGAGTTTTGAGAAGATTGGAGAAACTTAATTTTTCACCCAAAAATGAAAAAAAAAAAACGAAAGGGGTAACACAGTCGGTTTTTTTTCGGGTCGAAATTTTGAATTTCGATATCTCAGCTCTGGAAGGGTCTAGAGCCTCCATTTTTGCACTCAGGTCAAAGTCTCACAGCCCTCTATCATAATCCAGAGTTTTGAGAAGATTGGAGAAACTTAATTTTTCGCCCAAAAATGAAAAAAAAAAACGAAAGGGGCAACACTGTCGTTTTTTTTCGGGTCGAAATTTTGAATTTCGATATCTCAGCTCTGGAAGGGTCTAGAGCCTCCATTTTTGCACTCAGGTCAAAGTCTCACAGCCCTCTATCATAATCCAGAGTTTTGAGAAGATTGGAGAAACTTAATTTTTCGCCCAAAAATGAAAAAAAAAACGAAAGGGGTAACACTGTCGTTTTTTTTTTTTCGGGTCGAAATTTTGAATTTCGATATCTCAGCTCTGGAAGGGTCTAGAGCCTCCATTTTTGCACTCAGGTCAAAGTCTCACAGCCCTCTATCATAATCCAGAGTTTTGAGAAGATTGGAGAAACTTAATTTTTCGCCCAAAAATGAAAAAAAACGAAAGGGGTAACACTGTCGTTTTTTTTTCGGGTCGAAATTTTGAATTTCGATATCTCAGCTCTGGAAGGGTCTAGAGCCTCCATTTTTGCACTCAGGTCAAAGTCTCACAGCCCTCTATCATAATCCAGAGTTTTGAGAAGATTGGAGAAACTTAATTTTTCGCCCAAAAATGAAAAAAAACGAAAGGGGTAACACTGTCGTTTTTTTTTTCGGGTCGAAATTTTGAATTTCGATATCTCAGCTCTGGAAGGGTCTAGAGCCTCCATTTTTGCACTCAGGTCAAAGTCTCACAGCCCTCTATCATAATCCAGAGTTTTGAGAAGATTGGAGAAACTTAATTTTTTGCCCAAAAATGAAAAAAAACGAAAGGGGTAACACTGTCGTTTTTTTTTCGGGTCGAAATTTTGAATTTCGATATCTCAGCTCTGGAAGGGTCTAGAGCCTCCATTTTTGCACTCAGGTCAAAGTCTCACAGCCCTCTATCATAATCCAGAGTTTTGAGAAGATTGGAGAAACTTAATTTTTCGCCCAAAAATGAAAAAAAACGAAAGGGGTAACACTGTCGTTTTTTTTTCGGGTCGAAATTTTGAATTTCGATATCTCAGCTCTGGAAGGGTCTAGAGCCTCCATTTTTGCACTCAGGTCAAAGTCTCACAGCCCTCTATCATAATCCAGAGTTTTGAGAAGATTGGAGAAACTTAATTTTTCGCCCAAAAATGAAAAAAAAACGAAAGGGGTAACACTGTCGTTTTTTTTTCGGGTCGAAATTTTGAATTTCGATATCTCAGCTCTGGAAGGGTCTAGAGCCTCCATTTTTGCACTCAGGTCAAAGTCTCACAGCCCTCTATCATAATCCAGAGTTTTGAGAAGATTGGAGAAACTTAATTTTTCGCCCAAAAATGAAAAAAAACGAAAGGGGTAACACTGTCGTTTTTTTTTCGGGTCGAAATTTTGAATTTCGATATCTCAGCTCTGGAAGGGTCTAGAGCCTCCATTTTTGCACTCAGGTCGAAGTCTCACAGCCCTCTATCATAATCCAGAGTTTTGAGAAGATTGGAGAAACTTAATTTTTCGCCCAAAAATGAAAAAAAAAACGAAAGGGGTAACACTGTCGGTTTTTTTTCGGGTCGAAATTTTGAATTTCGATATCTCAGCTCTGGAAGGGTCTAGAGCCTCCATTTTTGCACTCAGGTCAAAGTCTCACAGCCCTCTATCATAATCCAGAGTTTTGAGAAGATTGGAGAAACTTAATTTTTCGCCCAAATATGAAAAAAAACGAAAGGGGTAACACTGTCGTTTTTTTTTTCGGGTCGAAATTTTGAATTTCGATATCTCAGCTCTGGAAGGGTCTAGAGCCTCCATTTTTGCACTCAGGTCAAAGTCTCACAGCCCTCTATCATAATCCAGAGTTTTGAGAAGATTGGAGAAACTTAATTTTTCGCCCAAAAATGAAAAAAAAAACGAAAGGGGTAACACTGTCGTTTTTTTTTCGGGTCGAAATTTTGAATTTCGATATCTCAGCTCTGGAAGGGTCTAGAGCCTCCATTTTTGCACTCAGGTCAAAGTCTCACAGCCCTCTATCATAATCCAGAGTTTTGAGAAGATTGGAGAAACTTAATTTTTCGCCCAAAAATGAAAAAAAACGAAAGGGGTAACACTGTCGTTTTTTTTCGGGTCGAAATTTTGAATTTCGATATCTCAGCTCTGGAAGGGTCTAGAGCCTCAATTTTTGCACTCAGGTCAAAGTCTCACAGCCCTCTATCATAATCCAGAGTTTTGAGAAGATTGGAGAAACTTAATTTTTCGCCCAAAAATGAAAAAAAACGAAAGGGGTAACACTGTCGTTTTTTTTTCGGGTCGAAATTTTGAATTTCGATATCTCAGCTCTGGAAGGGTCTAGAGCCTCCATTTTTGCACTCAGGTCAAAGTCTCACAGCCCTCTATCATAATCCAGAGTTTTGAGAAGATTGGAGAAACTTAATTTTTCGCCCAAAAATGAAAAAAAACGAAAGGGGTAACACTGTCGTTTTTTTTTCGGGTCGAAATTTTGAATTTCGATATCTCAGCTCTGGAAGGGTCTAGAGCCTCCATTTTTGCACTCAGGTCAAAGTCTCACAGCCCTCTATCATAATCCAGAGTTTTGAGAAGATTGGAGAAACTTAATTTTTCGCCCAAAAATGAAAAAAAAACGAAAGGGGTAACACTGTCGTTTTTTTTTTCGGGTCGAAATTTTGAATTTCGATATCTCAGCTCTGGAAGGGTCTAGAGCCTCCATTTTTGCACTCAGGTCAAAGTCTCACAGCCCTCTATCATAATCCAGAGTTTTGAGAAGATTGGAGAAACTTAATTTTTCGCCCAAAAATGAAAAAAAACGAAAGGGGTAACACTGTCGTTTTTTTTTCGGGTCGAAATTTTGAATTTCGATATCTCAGCTCTGGAAGGGTCTAGAGCCTCCATTTTTGCACTCAGGTCAAAGTCTCACAGCCCTCTATCATAATCCAGAGTTTTGAGAAGATTGGAGAAACTTAATTTTTCGCCCAAAAATGAAAAAAAACGAAAGGGGTAACACTGTCGTTTTTTTTTCGGGTCGAAATTTTGAATTTCGATATCTCAGCTCTGGAAGGGTCTAGAGCCTCCATTTTTGCACTCAGGTCAAAGTCTCACAGCCCTCTATCATAATCCAGAGTTTTGAGAAGATTGGAGAAACTTAATTTTTCGCCCAAAAATGAAAAAAAACGAAAGGGGTAACACTGTCGTTTTTTTTTCGGGTCGAAATTTTGAATTTCGATATCTCAGCTCTGGAAGGGTCTAGAGCCTCCATTTTTGCACTCAGGTCGAAGTCTCACAGCCCTCTATCATAATCCAGAGTTTTGAGAAGATTGGAGAAACTTAATTTTTCGCCCAAAAATGAAAAAAAACGAAAGGGGTAACACTGTCGTTTTTTTTTCGGGTCGAAATTTTGAATTTCGATATCTCAGCTCTGGAAGGGTCTAGAGCCTCCATTTTTGCACTCAGGTCAAAGTCTCACAGCCCTCTATCATAATCCAGAGTTTTGAGAAGATTGGAGAAACTTAATTTTTCGCCCAAAAATGAAAAAAAAAACGAAAGGGGTAACACTGTCGTTTTTTTTTCGGGTCGAAATTTTGAATTTCGATATCTCAGCTCTGGAAGGGTCTAGAGCCTCCATTTTTGCACTCAGGTCGAAGTCTCACAGCCCTCTATCATAATCCAGAGTTTTGAGAAGATTGGAGAAACTTAATTTTTCGCCCAAAAATGAAAAAAAACGAAAGGGGTAACACTGTCGTTTTTTTTTCGGGTCGAAATTTTGAATTTCGATATCTCAGCTCTGGAAGGGTCTAGAGCCTCCATTTTTGCACTCAGGTCAAAGTCTCACAGCCCTCTATCATAATCCAGAGTTTTGAGAAGATTGGAGAAACTTAATTTTTCGCCCAAAAATGAAAAAAAAAACGAAAGGGGTAACACTGTCGTTTTTTTTTTCGGGTCGAAATTTTGAATTTCGATATCTCAGCTCTGGAAGGGTCTAGAGCCTCCATTTTTGCACTCAGGTCAAAGTCTCACAGCCCTCTATCATAATCCAGAGTTTTGAGAAGATTGGAGAAACTTAATTTTTCGCCCAAAAATGAAAAAAAACGAAAGGGGTAACACTGTCGTTTTTTTTTTCGGGTCGAAATTTTGAATTTCGATATCTCAGCTCTGGAAGGGTCTAGAGCCTCCATTTTTGCACTCAGGTCAAAGTCTCACAGCCCTCTATCATAATCCAGAGTTTTGAGAAGATTGGAGAAACTTAATTTTTCGCCCAAAAATGAAAAAAAAAACGAAAGGGGTAACACTGTCGTTTTTTTTTTCGGGTCGAAATTTTGAATTTCGATATCTCAGCTCTGGAAGGGTCTAGAGCCTCCATTTTTGCACTCAGGTCAAAGTCTCACAGCCCTCTATCATAATCCAGAGTTTTGAGAAGATTGGAGAAACTTAATTTTTCGCCCAAAAATGAAAAAAAACGAAAGGGGTAACACTGTCGTTTTTTTTTTCGGGTCGAAATTTTGAATTTCGATATCTCAGCTCTGGAAGGGTCTAGAGCCTCCATTTTTGCACTCAGGTCAAAGTCTCACAGCCCTCTATCATAATCCAGAGTTTTGAGAAGATTGGAGAAACTTAATTTTTCGCCCAAAAATGAAAAAAAACGAAAGGGGTAACACTGTCGTTTTTTTTTCGGGTCGAAATTTTGAATTTCGATATCTCAGCTCTGGAAGGGTCTAGAGCCTCCATTTTTGCACTCAGGTCAAAGTCTCACAGCCCTCTATCATAATCCAGAGTTTTGAGAAGATTGGAGAAACTTAATTTTTCGCCCAAAAATGAAAAAAAACGAAAGGGGTAACACTGTCGTTTTTTTTTTCGGGTCGAAATTTTGAATTTCGATATCTCAGCTCTGGAAGGGTCTAGAGCCTCCATTTTTGCACTCAGGTCAAAGTCTCACAGCCCTCTATCATAATCCAGAGTTTTGAGAAGATTGGAGAAACTTAATTTTTCGCCCAAAAATGAAAAAAAACGAAAGGGGTAACACTGTCGTTTTTTTTTTCGGGTCGAAATTTTGAATTTCGATATCTCAGCTCTGGAAGGGTCTAGAGCCTCCATTTTTGCACTCAGGTCAAAGTCTCACAGCCCTCTATCATAATCCAGAGTTTTGAGAAGATTGGAGAAACTTAATTTTTCGCCCAAAAATGAAAAAAAACGAAAGGGGTAACACTGTCGTTTTTTTTTCGGGTCGAAATTTTGAATTTCGATATCTCAGCTCTGGAAGGGTCTAGAGCCTCCATTTTTGCACTCAGGTCAAAGTCTCACAGCCCTCTATCATAATCCAGAGTTTTGAGAAGATTGGAGAAACTTAATTTTTCGCCCAAAAATGAAAAAAAACGAAAGGGGTAACACTGTCGTTTTTTTTTCGGGTCGAAATTTTGAATTTCGATATCTCAGCTCTGGAAGGGTCTAGAGCCTCCATTTTTGCACTCAGGTCAAAGTCTCACAGCCCTCTATCATAATCCAGAGTTTTGAGAAGATTGGAGAAACTTAATTTTTCGCCCAAAAATAAAAAAAAACGAAAGGGGTAACACTGTCGTTTTTTTTTCGGGTCGAAATTTTGAATTTCGATATCTCAGCTCTGGAAGGGTCTAGAGCCTCCATTTTTGCACTCAGGTCAAAGTCTCACAGCCCTCTATCATAATCCAGAGTTTTGAGAAGATTGGAGAAACTTAATTTTTCGCCCAAAAATGAAAAAAAAAACGAAAGGGGTAACACTGTCGTTTTTTTTTCGGGTCGAAATTTTGAATTTCGATATCTCAGCTCTGGAAGGGTCTAGAGCCTCCATTTTTGCACTCAGGTCAAAGTCTCACAGCCCTCTATCATAATCCAGAGTTTTGAGAAGATTGGAGAAACTTAATTTTTCGCCCAAAAATGAAAAAAAACGAAAGGGGTAACACTGTCGGTTTTTTTTTCGGGTCGAAATTTTGAATTTCGATATCTCAGCTCTGGAAGGGTCTAGAGCCTCCATTTTTGCACTCAGGTCAAAGTCTCACAGCCCTCTATCATAATCCAGAGTTTTGAGAAGATTGGAGAAACTTAATTTTTCGCCCAAAAATGAAAAAAAAACGAAAGGGGTAACACTGTCGGTTTTTTTTTCGGGTCGAAATTTTGAATTTCGATATCTCAGCTCTGGAAGGGTCTAGAGCCTCCATTTTTGCACTCAGGTCAAAGTCTCACAGCCCTCTATCATAATCCAGAGTTTTGAGAAGATTGGAGAAACTTAATTTTTCGCCCAAAAATGAAAAAAAACGAAAGGGGTAACACTGTCGTTTTTTTTCGGGTCGAAATTTTGAATTTCGATATCTCAGCTCTGGAAGGGTCTAGAGCCTCCATTTTTGCACTCAGGTCAAAGTCTCACAGCCCTCTATCATAATCCAGAGTTTTGAGAAGATTGGAGAAACTTAATTTTTCGCCCAAAAATGAAAAAAAACGAAAGGGGTAACACTGTCGTTTTTTTTTCGGGTCGAAATTTTGAATTTCGATATCTCAGCTCTGGAAGGGTCTAGAGCCTCCATTTTTGCACTCAGGTCAAAGTCTCACAGCCCTCTATCATAATCCAGAGTTTTGAGAAGATTGGAGAAACTTAATTTTTCGCCCAAAAATGAAAAAAAAACGAAAGGGGTAACACTGTCGTTTTTTTTTCGGGTCGAAATTTTGAATTTCGATATCTCAGCTCTGGAAGGGTCTAGAGCCTCCATTTTTGCACTCAGGTCAAAGTCTCACAGCCCTCTATCATAATCCAGAGTTTTGAGAAGATTGGAGAAACTTAATTTTTCGCCCAAAAATGAAAAAAAAACGAAAGGGGTAACACTGTCGTTTTTTTTTTCGGGTCGAAATTTTGAATTTCGATATCTCAGCTCTGGAAGGGTCTAGAGCCTCCATTTTTGCACTCAGGTCAAAGTCTCACAGCCCTCTATCATAATCCAGAGTTTTGAGAAGATTGGAGAAACTTAATTTTTCGCCCAAAAATGAAAAAAAACGAAAGGGGTAACACTGTCGTTTTTTTTTCGGGTCGAAATTTTGAATTTCGATATCTCAGCTCTGGAAGGGTCTAGAGCCTCCATTTTTGCACTCAGGTCAAAGTCTCACAGCCCTCTATCATAATCCAGAGTTTTGAGAAGATTGGAGAAACTTAATTTTTCGCCCAAAAATGAAAAAAAAACGAAAGGGGTAACACTGTCGTTTTTTTTTTCGGGTCGAAATTTTGAATTTCGATATCTCAGCTCTGGAAGGGTCTAGAGCCTCCATTTTTGCACTCAGGTCAAAGTCTCACAGCCCTCTATCATAATCCAGAGTTTTGAGAAGATTGGAGAAACTTAATTTTTCGCCCAAAAATGAAAAAAAAAACGAAAGGGGTAACACTGTCGTTTTTTTTTCGGGTCGAAATTTTGAATTTCGATATCTCAGCTCTGGAAGGGTCTAGAGCCTCCATTTTTGCACTCAGGTCAAAGTCTCACAGCCCTCTATCATAATCCAGAGTTTTGAGAAGATTGGAGAAACTTAATTTTTCGCCCAAAAATGAAAAAAAACGAAAGGGGTAACACTGTCGTTTTTTTTTCGGGTCGAAATTTTGAATTTCGATATCTCAGCTCTGGAAGGGTCTAGAGCCTCCATTTTTGCACTCAGGTCAAAGTCTCACAGCCCTCTATCATAATCCAGAGTTTTGAGAAGATTGGAGAAACTTAATTTTTCGCCCAAAAATGAAAAAAAAAACGAAAGGGGTAACACTGTCGTTTTTTTTTCGGGTCGAAATTTTGAATTTCGATATCTCAGCTCTGGAAGGGTCTAGAGCCTCCATTTTTGCACTCAGGTCAAAGTCTCACAGCCCTCTATCATAATCCAGAGTTTTGAGAAGATTGGAGAAACTTAATTTTTCGCCCAAAAATGAAAAAAAACGAAAGGGGTAACACTGTCGTTTTTTTTTCGGGTCGAAATTTTGAATTTCGATATCTCAGCTCTGGAAGGGTCTAGAGCCTCCATTTTTGCACTCAGGTCAAAGTCTCACAGCCCTCTATCATAATCCAGAGTTTTGAGAAGATTGGAGAAACTTAATTTTTCGCCCAAAAATGAAAAAAAACGAAAGGGGTAACACTGTCGTTTTTTTTTCGGGTCGAAATTTTGAATTTCGATATCTCAGCTCTGGAAGGGTCTAGAGCCTCCATTTTTGCACTCAGGTCAAAGTCTCACAGCCCTCTATCATAATCCAGAGTTTTGAGAAGATTGGAGAAACTTAATTTTTCGCCCAAAAATGAAAAAAAACGAAAGGGGTAACACTGTCGTTTTTTTTTCGGGTCGAAATTTTGAATTTCGATATCTCAGCTCTGGAAGGGTCTAGAGCCTCCATTTTTGCACTCAGGTCGAAGTCTCACAGCCCTCTATCATAATCCGGAGTTTTGAGAAGATTGGAGAAACTTAATTTTTCGCCCAAAAATGAAAAAAAACGAAAGGGGTAACACTGTCGTTTTTTTTTCGGGTCGAAATTTTGAATTTCGATATCTCAGCTCTGGAAGGGTCTAGAGCCTCCATTTTTGCACTCAGGTCAAAGTCTCACAGCCCTCTATCATAATCCAGAGTTTTGAGAAGATTGGAGAAACTTAATTTTTCGCCCAAAAATGAAAAAAAAAACGAAAGGGGTAACACTGTCGTTTTTTTTTCGGGTCGAAATTTTGAATTTCGATATCTCAGCTCTGGAAGGGTCTAGAGCCTCCATTTTTGCACTCAGGTCAAAGTCTCACAGCCCTCTATCATAATCCAGAGTTTTGAGAAGATTGGAGAAACTTCATTTTTCGCCCAAAAATGAAAAAAAAAAACGAAAGGGGTAACACTGTCGTTTTTTTTTTCGGGTCGAAATTTTGAATTTCGATATCTCAGCTCTGGAAGGGTCTAGAGCCTCCATTTTTGCACTCAGGTCAAAGTCTCACAGCCCTCTATCATAATCCAGAGTTTTGAAAAGATTGGAGAAACTTAATTCTTCGCCCAAAAATGAAAAAAAACGAAAGGGGTAACACTGTCGTTTTTTTTTCGGGTCGAAATTTTGAATTTCGATATCTCAGCTCTGGAAGGGTCTAGAGCCTCCATTTTTGCACTCAGGTCAAAGTCTCACAGCCCTCTATCATAATCCAGAGTTTTGAGAAGATTGGAGAAACTTAATTTTTCGCCCAAAAATGAAAAAAAAACGAAAGGGGTAACACTGTCGTTTTTTTTCGGGTCGAAATTTTGAATTTCGATATCTCAGCTCTGGAAGGGTCTAGAGCCTCCATTTTTGCACTCAGGTCAAAGTCTCACAGCCCTCTATCATAATCCAGAGTTTTGAGAAGATTGGAGAAACTTAATTTTTCGCCCAAAAATGAAAAAAAACGAAAGGGGTAACACTGTCGTTTTTTTTTCGGGTCGAAATTTTGAATTTCGATATCTCAGCTCTGGAAGGGTCTAGAGCCTCCATTTTTGCACTCAGGTCAAAGTCTCACAGCCCTCTATCATAATCCAGAGTTTTGAGAAGATTGGAGAAACTTAATTTTTCGCCCAAAAATGAAAAAAAACGAAAGGGGTAACACTGTCGTTTTTTTTTCGGGTCGAAATTTTGAATTTCGATATCTCAGCTCTGGAAGGGTCTAGAGCCTCCATTTTTGCACTCAGGTCAAAGTCTCGTGGCCCTCTATCAGAATCCAGAGTTTTGAGAAGATTGGAGAAACTTAATTTTTCACCCAAAAATGAAAAAAAAAAACGAAAGGGGTAACACAGTCGGTTTTTTTTCGGGTCGAAATTTTGAATTTCGATATCTCAGCTCTGGAAGGGTCTAGAGCCTCCATTTTTGCACTCAGGTCAAAGTCTCACAGCCCTCTATCATAATCCAGAGTTTTGAGAAGATTGGAGAAACTTAATTTTTCGCCCAAAAATGAAAAAAAAAAACGAAAGGGGCAACACTGTCGTTTTTTTTCGGGTCGAAATTTTGAATTTCGATATCTCAGCTCTGGAAGGGTCTAGAGCCTCCATTTTTGCACTCAGGTCAAAGTCTCACAGCCCTCTATCATAATCCAGAGTTTTGAGAAGATTGGAGAAACTTAATTTTTCGCCCAAAAATGAAAAAAAAAACGAAAGGGGTAACACTGTCGTTTTTTTTTTTTCGGGTCGAAATTTTGAATTTCGATATCTCAGCTCTGGAAGGGTCTAGAGCCTCCATTTTTGCACTCAGGTCAAAGTCTCACAGCCCTCTATCATAATCCAGAGTTTTGAGAAGATTGGAGAAACTTAATTTTTCGCCCAAAAATGAAAAAAAACGAAAGGGGTAACACTGTCGTTTTTTTTTCGGGTCGAAATTTTGAATTTCGATATCTCAGCTCTGGAAGGGTCTAGAGCCTCCATTTTTGCACTCAGGTCAAAGTCTCACAGCCCTCTATCATAATCCAGAGTTTTGAGAAGATTGGAGAAACTTAATTTTTCGCCCAAAAATGAAAAAAAACGAAAGGGGTAACACTGTCGTTTTTTTTTTCGGGTCGAAATTTTGAATTTCGATATCTCAGCTCTGGAAGGGTCTAGAGCCTCCATTTTTGCACTCAGGTCAAAGTCTCACAGCCCTCTATCATAATCCAGAGTTTTGAGAAGATTGGAGAAACTTAATTTTTCGCCCAAAAATGAAAAAAAACGAAAGGGGTAACACTGTCGTTTTTTTTCGGGTCGAAATTTTGAATTTCGATATCTCAGCTCTGGAAGGGTCTAGAGCCTCCATTTTTGCACTCAGGTCAAAGTCTCACAGCCCTCTATCATAATCCAGAGTTTTGAGAAGATTGGAGAAACTTAATTTTTCGCCCAAAAATGAAAAAAAACGAAAGGGGTAACACTGTCGTTTTTTTTTTCGGGTCGAAATTTTGAATTTCGATATCTCAGCTCTGGAAGGGTCTAGAGCCTCCATTTTTGCACTCAGGTCAAAGTCTCACAGCCCTCTATCATAATCCAGAGTTTTGAGAAGATTGGAGAAACTTAATTTTTCGCCCAAAAATGAAAAAAAACGAAAGGGGTAACACTGTCGTTTTTTTTTCGGGTCGAAATTTTGAATTTCGATATCTCAGCTCTGGAAGGGTCTAGAGCCTCCATTTTTGCACTCAGGTCAAAGTCTCACAGCCCTCTATCATAATCCAGAGTTTTGAGAAGATTGGAGAAACTTAATTTTTCGCCCAAAAATGAAAAAAAACGAAAGGGGTAACACTGTCGTTTTTTTTTCGGGTCGAAATTTTGAATTTCGATATCTCAGCTCTGGAAGGGTCTAGAGCCTCCATTTTTGCACTCAGGTCAAAGTCTCACAGCCCTCTATCATAATCCAGAGTTTTGAGAAGATTGGAGAAACTTAATTTTTCGCCCAAAAATGAAAAAAAACGAAAGGGATAACACTGTCGTTTTTTTTTTCGGGTCGAAATTTTGAATTTCGATATCTCAGCTCTGGAAGGGTCTAGAGCCTCCATTTTTGCACTCAGGTCAAAGTCTCACAGCCCTCTATCATAATCCAGAGTTTTGAGAAGATTGGAGAAACTTAATTTTTCGCCCAAAAATGAAAAAAAAACGAAAGGGGTAACACTGTCGTTTTTTTTCGGGTCGAAATTTTGAATTTCGATATCTCAGCTCTGGAAGGGTCTAGAGCCTCCATTTTTGCACTCAGGTCAAAGTCTCACAGCCCTCTATCATAATCCAGAGTTTTGAGAAGATTGGAGAAACTTAATTTTTCGCCCAAAAATGAAAAAAAACGAAAGGGGTAACACTGTCGTTTTTTTTTTCGGGTCGAAATTTTGAATTTCGATATCTCAGCTCTGGAAGGGTCTAGAGCCTCCATTTTTGCACTCAGGTCAAAGTCTCACAGCCCTCTATCATAATCCAGAGTTTTGAGAAGATTGGAGAAACTTAATTTTTCGCCCAAAAATGAAAAAAAACGAAAGGGGTAACACTGTCGTTTTTTTTTTCGGGTCGAAATTTTGAATTTCGATATCTCAGCTCTGGAAGGGTCTAGAGCCTCCATTTTTGCACTCAGGTCAAAGTCTCACAGCCCTCTATCATAATCCAGAGTTTTGAGAAGATTGGAGAAACTTAATTTTTCGCCCAAAAATGAAAAAAAAACGAAAGGGGTAACACTGTCGTTTTTTTTTTCGGGTCGAAATTTTGAATTTCGATATCTCAGCTCTGGAAGGGTCTAGAGCCTCCATTTTTGCACTCAGGTCAAAGTCTCACAGCCCTCTATCATAATCCAGAGTTTTGAGAAGATTGGAGAAACTTAATTTTTCGCCCAAAAATGAAAAAAAACGAAAGGGGTAACACTGTCGTTTTTTTTTCGGGTCGAAATTTTGAATTTCGATATCTCAGCTCTGGAAGGGTCTAGAGCCTCCATTTTTGCACTCAGGTCAAAGTCTCACAGCCCTCTATCATAATCCAGAGTTTTGAGAAGATTGGAGAAACTTAATTTTTCGCCCAAAAATGAAAAAAAACGAAAGGGGTAACACTGTCGTTTTTTTTTCGGGTCGAAATTTTGAATTTCGATATCTCAGCTCTGGAAGGGTCTAGAGCCTCCATTTTTGCACTCAGGTCAAAGTCTCGTGGCCCTCTATCAGAATCCAGAGTTTTGAGAAGATTGGAGAAACTTAATTTTTCACCCAAAAATGAAAAAAAAAAAACGAAAGGGGTAACACAGTCGGTTTTTTTTCGGGTCGAAATTTTGAATTTCGATATCTCAGCTCTGGAAGGGTCTAGAGCCTCCATTTTTGCACTCAGGTCAAAGTCTCACAGCCCTCTATCATAATCCAGAGTTTTGAGAAGATTGGAGAAACTTAATTTTTCGCCCAAAAATGAAAAAAAAACGAAAGGGGTAACACTGTCGTTTTTTTTTCGGGTCGAAATTTTGAATTTCGATATCTCAGCTCTGGAAGGGTCTAGAGCCTTCATTTTTGCACTCAGGTCAAAGTCTCACAGCCCTCTATCATAATCCAGAGTTTTGAGAAGATTGGAGAAACTTAATTTTTCGCCCAAAAATGAAAAAAAACGAAAGGGGTAACACTGTCGTTTTTTTTTCGGGTCGAAATTTTGAATTTCGATATCTCAGCTCTGGAAGGGTCTAGAGCCTCCATTTTTGCACTCAGGTCAAAGTCTCACAGCCCTCTATCATAATCCAGAGTTTTGAGAAGATTGGAGAAACTTAATTTTTCGCCCAAAAATGAAAAAAAACGAAAGGGGTAACACTGTCGTTTTTTTTTTCGGGTCGAAATTTTGAATTTCGATATCTCAGCTCTGGAAGGGTCTAGAGCCTCCATTTTTGCACTCAGGTCAAAGTCTCGTGGCCCTCTATCAGAATCCAGAGTTTTGAGAAGATTGGAGAAACTTAATTTTTCACCCAAAAATGAAAAAAAAAAACGAAAGGGGTAACACAGTCGGTTTTTTTTCGGGTCGAAATTTTGAATTTCGATATCTCAGCTCTGGAAGGGTCTAGAGCCTCCATTTTTGCACTCAGGTCAAAGTCTCACAGCCCTCTATCATAATCCAGAGTTTTGAGAAGATTGGAGAAACTTAATTTTTCGCCCAAAAATGAAAAAAAAAAACGAAAGGGGCAACACTGTCGTTTTTTTTCGGGTCGAAATTTTGAATTTCGATATCTCAGCTCTGGAAGGGTCTAGAGCCTCCATTTTTGCACTCAGGTCAAAGTCTCACAGCCCTCTATCATAATCCAGAGTTTTGAGAAGATTGGAGAAACTTAATTTTTCGCCCAAAAATGAAAAAAAAAAACGAAAGGGGTAACACTGTCGTTTTTTTTTTTTCGGGTCGAAATTTTGAATTTCGATATCTCAGCTCTGGAAGGGTCTAGAGCCTCCATTTTTGCACTCAGGTCAAAGTCTCACAGCCCTCTATCATAATCCAGAGTTTTGAGAAGATTGGAGAAACTTAATTTTTCGCCCAAAAATGAAAAAAAACGAAAGGGGTAACACTGTCGTTTTTTTTTCGGGTCGAAATTTTGAATTTCGATATCTCAGCTCTGGAAGGGTCTAGAGCCTCCATTTTTGCACTCAGGTCAAAGTCTCACAGCCCTCTATCATAATCCAGAGTTTTGAGAAGATTGGAGAAACTTAATTTTTCGCCCAAAAATGAAAAAAAACGAAAGGGGTAACACTGTCGTTTTTTTTTTCGGGTCGAAATTTTGAATTTCGATATCTCAGCTCTGGAAGGGTCTAGAGCCTCCATTTTTGCACTCAGGTCAAAGTCTCACAGCCCTCTATCATAATCCAGAGTTTTGAGAAGATTGGAGAAACTTAATTTTTCGCCCAAAAATGAAAAAAAACGAAAGGGGTAACACTGTCGTTTTTTTTCGGGTCGAAATTTTGAATTTCGATATCTCAGCTCTGGAAGGGTCTAGAGCCTCCATTTTTGCACTCAGGTCAAAGTCTCACAGCCCTCTATCATAATCCAGAGTTTTGAGAAGATTGGAGAAACTTAATTTTTCGCCCAAAAATGAAAAAAAACGAAAGGGGTAACACTGTCGTTTTTTTTTTCGGGTCGAAATTTTGAATTTCGATATCTCAGCTCTGGAAGGGTCTAGAGCCTCCATTTTTGCACTCAGGTCAAAGTCTCACAGCCCTCTATCATAATCCAGAGTTTTGAGAAGATTGGAGAAACTTAATTTTTCGCCCAAAAATGAAAAAAAACGAAAGGGGTAACACTGTCGTTTTTTTTTCGGGTCGAAATTTTGAATTTCGATATCTCAGCTCTGGAAGGGTCTAGAGCCTCCATTTTTGCACTCAGGTCAAAGTCTCACAGCCCTCTATCATAATCCAGAGTTTTGAGAAGATTGGAGAAACTTAATTTTTCGCCCAAAAATGAAAAAAAACGAAAGGGGTAACACTGTCGTTTTTTTTTTCGGGTCGAAATTTTGAATTTCGATATCTCAGCTCTGGAAGGGTCTAGAGCCTCCATTTTTGCACTCAGGTCAAAGTCTCACAGCCCTCTATCATAATCCAGAGTTTTGAGAAGATTGGAGAAACTTAATTTTTCGCCCAAAAATGAAAAAAAACGAAAGGGGTAACACTGTCGTTTTTTTTCGGGTCGAAATTTTGAATTTCGATATCTCAGCTCTGGAAGGGTCTAGAGCCTCCATTTTTGCACTCAGGTCAAAGTCTCACAGCCCTCTATCATAATCCAGAGTTTTGAGAAGATTGGAGAAACTTAATTTTTCGCCCAAAAATGAAAAAAAACGAAAGGGGTAACACTGTCGTTTTTTTTTTCGGGTCGAAATTTTGAATTTCGATATCTCAGCTCTGGAAGGGTCTAGAGCCTCCATTTTTGCACTCAGGTCAAAGTCTCACAGCCCTCTATCATAATCCAGAGTTTTGAGAAGATTGGAGAAACTTAATTTTTCGCCCAAAAATGAAAAAAAACGAAAGGGGTAACACTGTCGTTTTTTTTTCGGGTCGAAATTTTGAATTTCGATATCTCAGCTCTGGAAGGGTCTAGAGCCTCCATTTTTGCACTCAGGTCAAAGTCTCACAGCCCTCTATCATAATCCAGAGTTTTGAGAAGATTGGAGAAACTTAATTTTTCGCCCAAAAATGAAAAAAAACGAAAGGGGTAACACTGTCGTTTTTTTTTCGGGTCGAAATTTTGAATTTCGATATCTCAGCTCTGGAAGGGTCTAGAGCCTCCATTTTTGCACTCAGGTCAAAGTCTCACAGCCCTCTATCATAATCCAGAGTTTTGAGAAGATTGGAGAAACTTAATTTTTCGCCCAAAAATGAAAAAAAAACGAAAGGGGTAACACTGTCGTTTTTTTTTTCGGGTCGAAATTTTGAATTTCGATATCTCAGCTCTGGAAGGGTCTAGAGCCTCCATTTTTGCACTCAGGTCAAAGTCTCACAGCCCTCTATCATAATCCAGAGTTTTGAGAAGATTGGAGAAACTTAATTTTTCGCCCAAAAATGAAAAAAAAACGAAAGGGGTAACACTGTCGTTTTTTTTCGGGTCGAAATTTTGAATTTCGATATCTCAGCTCTGGAAGGGTCTAGAGCCTCCATTTTTGCACTCAGGTCAAAGTCTCACAGCCCTCTATCATAATCCAGAGTTTTGAGAAGATTGGAGAAACTTAATTTTTCGCCCAAAAATGAAAAAAAACGAAAGGGGTAACACTGTCGTTTTTTTTTTCGGGTCGAAATTTTGAATTTCGATATCTCAGCTCTGGAAGGGTCTAGAGCCTCCATTTTTGCACTCAGGTCAAAGTCTCACAGCCCTCTATCATAATCCAGAGTTTTGAGAAGATTGGAGAAACTTAATTTTTCGCCCAAAAATGAAAAAAAAACGAAAGGGGTAACACTGTCGGTTTTTTTTCGGGTCGAAATTTTGAATTTCGATATCTCAGCTCTGGAAGGGTCTAGAGCCTCCATTTTTGCACTCAGGTCAAAGTCTCACAGCCCTCTATCATAATCCAGAGTTTTGAGAAGATTGGAGAAACTTAATTTTTCGCCCAAAAATGAAAAAAAACGAAAGGGGTAACACTGTCGTTTTTTTTTTCGGGTCGAAATTTTGAATTTCGATATCTCAGCTCTGGAAGGGTCTAGAGCCTCCATTTTTGCACTCAGGTCAAAGTCTCACAGCCCTCTATCATAATCCAGAGTTTTGAGAAGATTGGAGAAACTTAATTTTTCGCCCAAAAATGAAAAAAAACGAAAGGGGTAACACTGTCGTTTTTTTTTCGGGTCGAAATTTTGAATTTCGATATCTCAGCTCTGGAAGGGTCTAGAGCCTCCATTTTTGCACTCAGGTCAAAGTCTCACAGCCCTCTATCATAATCCAGAGTTTTGAGAAGATTGGAGAAACTTAATTTTTCGCCCAAAAATGAAAAAAAACGAAAGGGGTAACACTGTCGTTTTTTTTTCGGGTCGAAATTTTGAATTTCGATATCTCAGCTCTGGAAGGGTCTAGAGCCTCCATTTTTGCACTCAGGTCAAAGTCTCACAGCCCTCTATCATAATCCAGAGTTTTGAGAAGATTGGAGAAACTTAATTTTTCGCCCAAAAATGAAAAAAAACGAAAGGGGTAACACTGTCGTTTTTTTTTCGGGTCGAAATTTTGAATTTCGATATCTCAGCTCTGGAAGGGTCTAGAGCCTCCATTTTTGCACTCAGGTCGAAGTCTCACAGCCCTCTATCATAATCCAGAGTTTTGAGAAGATTGGAGAAACTTAATTTTTCGCCCAAAAATGAAAAAAAACGAAAGGGGTAACACTGTCGTTTTTTTTTCGGGTCGAAATTTTGAATTTCGATATCTCAGCTCTGGAAGGGTCTAGAGCCTCCATTTTTGCACTCAGGTCGAAGTCTCACAGCCCTCTATCATAATCCAGAGTTTTGAGAAGATTGGAGAAACTTAATTTTTCGCCCAAAAATGAAAAAAAACGAAAGGGGTAACACTGTCGGTTTTTTTTCGGGTCGAAATTTTGAATTTCGATATCTCAGCTCTGGAAGGGTCTAGAGCCTCCATTTTTGCACTCAGGTCAAAGTCTCACAGCCCTCTATCATAATCCAGAGTTTTGAGAAGATTGGAGAAACTTAATTTTTCGCCCAAAAATGAAAAAAAAAACCGAAAGGGGTAACACTGTCGTTTTTTTTTCGGGTCGAAATTTTGAATTTCGATATCTCAGCTCTGGAAGGGTCTAGAGCCTCCATTTTTGCACTCAGGTCAAAGTCTCACAGCCCTCTATCATAATCCAGAGTTTTGAGAAGATTGGAGAAACTTCATTTTTCGCCCAAAAATGAAAAAAAAAAACGAAAGGGGTAACACTGTCGTTTTTTTTTTCGGGTCGAAATTTTGAATTTCGATATCTCAGCTCTGGAAGGGTCTAGAGCCTCCATTTTTGCACTCAGGTCAAAGTCTCACAGCCCTCTATCATAATCCAGAGTTTTGAAAAGATTGGAGAAACTTAATTTTTCGCCCAAAAATGAAAAAAAACGAAAGGGGTAACACTGTCGTTTTTTTTTCGGGTCGAAATTTTGAATTTCGATATCTCAGCTCTGGAAGGGTCTAGAGCCTCCATTTTTGCACTCAGGTCAAAGTCTCACAGCCCTCTATCATAATCCAGAGTTTTGAGAAGATTGGAGAAACTTAATTTTTCGCCCAAAAATGAAAAAAAAACGAAAGGGGTAACACTGTCGTTTTTTTTCAGGTCGAAATTTTGAATTTCGATATCTCAGCTCTGGAAGGGTCTAGAGCCTCCATTTTTGCACTCAGGTCAAAGTCTCACAGCCCTCTATCATAATCCAGAGTTTTGAGAAGATTGGAGAAACTTAATTTTTCGCCCAAAAATGAAAAAAAAAACGAAAGGGGTAACACTGTCGTTTTTTTTTCGGGTCGAAATTTTGAATTTCGATATCTCAGCTCTGGAAGGGTCTAGAGCCTCCATTTTTGCACTCAGGTCAAAGTCTCACAGCCCTCTATCATAATCCAGAGTTTTGAGAAGATTGGAGAAACTTAATTTTTCGCCCAAAAATGAAAAAAAACGAAAGGGGTAACACTGTCGTTTTTTTTTCGGGTCGAAATTTTGAATTTCGATATCTCAGCTCTGGAAGGGTCTAGAGCCTCCATTTTTGCACTCAGGTCAAAGTCTCGTGGCCCTCTATCAGAATCCAGAGTTTTGAGAAGATTGGAGAAACTTAATTTTTCACCCAAAAATGAAAAAAAAAAAACGAAAGGGGTAACACAGTCGGTTTTTTTTCGGGTCGAAATTTTGAATTTCGATATCTCAGCTCTGGAAGGGTCTAGAGCCTCCATTTTTGCACTCAGGTCAAAGTCTCACAGCCCTCTATCATAATCCAGAGTTTTGAGAAGATTGGAGAAACTTAATTTTTCGCCCAAAAATGAAAAAAAAAAACGAAAGGGGCAACACTGTCGTTTTTTTTCGGGTCGAAATTTTGAATTTCGATATCTCAGCTCTGGAAGGGTCTAGAGCCTCCATTTTTGCACTCAGGTCAAAGTCTCACAGCCCTCTATCATAATCCAGAGTTTTGAGAAGATTGGAGAAACTTAATTTTTCGCCCAAAAATGAAAAAAAAAAAACGAAAGGGGCAACACTGTCGTTTTTTTTTCGGGTCGAAATTTTGAATTTCGATATCTCCGCTCTGGAAGGGTCTAGAGCCTCCATTTTTGCACTCAGGTCAAAGTCTTACAGCCCTCTATCATAATCCAGAGTTTTGAGAAGATTGGAGAAACTTAATTTTTCGCCCAAAAATGAAAAAAAACGAAAGGGGTAACACTGTCGTTTTTTTTTCGGGTCGAAATTTTGAATTTCGATATCTCAGCTCTGGAAGGGTCTAGAGCCTCCATTTTTGCACTCAGGTCAAAGTCTCACAGCCCTCTATCATAATCCAGAGTTTTGAGAAGATTGGAGAAACTTAATTTTTCGCCCAAAAATGAAAAAAAAAAAACGAAAGGGGTAACACTGTCGTTTTTTTTTCGGGTCGAAATTTTGAATTTCGATATCTCAGCTCTGGAAGGGTCTAGAGCCTCCATTTTTGCACTCAGGTCAAAGTCTCACAGCCCTCTATCATAATCCAGAGTTTTGAGAAGATTGGAGAAACTTAATTTTTCGCCCAAAAATGAAAAAAAAACGAAAGGGGTAACACTGTCGTTTTTTTTTCGGGTCGAAATTTTGAATTTCGATATCTCAGCTCTGGAAGGGTCTAGAGCCTCCATTTTTGCACTCAGGTCAAAGTCTCACAGCCCTCTATCATAATCCAGAGTTTTGAGAAGATTGGAGAAACTTAATTTTTCGCCCAAAAATGAAAAAAAACGAAAGGGGTAACACTGTCGTTTTTTTTTCGGGTCGAAATTTTGAATTTCGATATCTCAGCTCTGGAAGGGTCTAGAGCCTCCATTTTTGCACTCAGGTCAAAGTCTCACAGCCCTCTATCATAATCCAGAGTTTTGAGAAGATTGGAGAAACTTAATTTTTCGCCCAAAAATGAAAAAAAAAACCCGAAAGGGGTAACACTGTCGTTTTTTTTTCGGGTCGAAATTTTGAATTTCGATATCTCAGCTCTGGAAGGGTCTAGAGCCTCCATTTTTGCACTCAGGTCAAAGTCTCACAGCCCTCTATCATAATCCAGAGTTTTGAGAAGATTGGAGAAACTTAATTTTTCGCCCAAAAATGAAAAAAAACGAAAGGGGTAACACTGTCGTTTTTTTTTCGGGTCGAAATTTTGAATTTCGATATCTCAGCTCTGGAAGGGTCTAGAGCCTCCATTTTTGCACTCAGGTCAAAGTCTCACAGCCCTCTATCATAATCCAGAGTTTTGAGAAGATTGGAGAAACGTAATTTTTCGCCCAAAAATGAAAAAAAAACGAAAGGGGTAACACTGTCGTTTTTTTTTCGGGTCGAAATTTTGAATTTCGATATCTCAGCTCTGGAAGGGTCTAGAGCCTCCATTTTTGCACTCAGGTCAAAGTCTCACAGCCCTCTATCATAATCCAGAGTTTTGGGAAGATTGGAGAAACTTAATTTTTCGCCCAAAAATGAAAAAAAACGAAAGGGGTAACACTGTCGTTTTTTTTTTCGGGTCGAAATTTTGAATTTCGATATCTCAGCTCTGGAAGGGTCTAGAGCCTCCATTTTTGCACTCAGGTCAAAGTCTCACAGCCCTCTATCATAATCCAGAGTTTTGAGAAGATTGGAGAAACTTAATTTTTCGCCCAAAAATGAAAAAAAACGAAAGGGGTAACACTGTCGTTTTTTTTTCGGGTCGAAATTTTGAATTTCGATATCTCAGCTCTGGAAGGGTCTAGAGCCTCCATTTTTGCACTCAGGTCAAAGTCTCACAGCCCTCTATCATAATCCAGAGTTTTGAGAAGATTGGAGAAACTTAATTTTTCGCCCAAAAATGAAAAAAAAAAACGAAAGGGGTAACACTGTCGTTTTTTTTTCGGGTCGAAATTTTGAATTTCGATATCTCAGCTCTGGAAGGGTCTAGAGCCTCCATTTTTGCACTCAGGTCAAAGTCTCACAGCCCTCTATCATAATCCAGAGTTTTGAGAAGATTGGAGAAACTTAATTTTTCGCCCAAAAATGAAAAAAAACGAAAGGGGTAACACTGTCGTTTTTTTTTCGGGTCGAAATTTTGAATTTCGATATCTCAGCTCTGGAAGGGTCTAGAGCCTCCATTTTTGCACTCAGGTCAAAGTCTCACAGCCCTCTATCATAATCCAGAGTTTTGAGAAGATTGGAGAAACTTAATTTTTCGCCCAAAAATGAAAAAAAAAACGAAAGGGGTAACACTGTCGTTTTTTTTTCGGGTCGAAATTTTGAATTTCGATATCTCAGCTCTGGAAGGGTCTAGAGCCTCCATTTTTGCACTCAGGTCAAAGTCTCACAGCCCTCTATCATAATCCAGAGTTTTGAGAAGATTGGAGAAACTTAATTTTTCGCCCAAAAATGAAAAAAAACGAAAGGGGTAACACTGTCGTTTTTTTTCGGGTCGAAATTTTGAATTTCGATATCTCAGCTCTGGAAGGGTCTAGAGCCTCCATTTTTGCACTCAGGTCAAAGTCTCACAGCCCTCTATCATAATCCAGAGTTTTGAGAAGATTGGAGAAACTTAATTTTTCGCCCAAAAATGAAAAAAAACGAAAGGGGTAACACTGTCGTTTTTTTTTCGGGTCGAAATTTTGAATTTCGATATCTCAGCTCTGGAAGGGTCTAGAGCCTCCATTTTTGCACTCAGGTCAAAGTCTCACAGCCCTCTATCATAATCCAGAGTTTTGAGAAGATTGGAGAAACTTAATTTTTCGCCCAAAAATGAAAAAAAACGAAAGGGGTAACACTGTCGTTTTTTTTTCGGGTCGAAATTTTGAATTTCGATATCTCAGCTCTGGAAGGGTCTAGAGCCTCCATTTTTGCACTCAGGTCAAAGTCTCACAGCCCTCTATCATAATCCAGAGTTTTGAGAAGATTGGAGAAACTTAATTTTTCGCCCAAAAATGAAAAAAAACGAAAGGGGTAACACTGTCGTTTTTTTTTCGGGTCGAAATTTTGAATTTCGATATCTCAGCTCTGGAAGGGTCTAGAGCCTCCATTTTTGCACTCAGGTCAAAGTCTCACAGCCCTCTATCATAATCCAGAGTTTTGAGAAGATTGGAGAAACTTAATTTTTCGCCCAAAAATGAAAAAAAAACGAAAGGGGTAACACTGTCGTTTTTTTTTTCGGGTCGAAATTTTGAATTTCGATATCTCAGCTCTGGAAGGGTCTAGAGCCTCCATTTTTGCACTCAGGTCAAAGTCTCACAGCCCTCTATCATAATCCAGAGTTTTGAGAAGATTGGAGAAACTTAATTTTTCGCCCAAAAATGAAAAAAAACGAAAGGGGTATTACTGTCGTTTTTTTTTCGGGTCGAAATTTTGAATTTCGATATCTCAGCTCTGGAAGGGTCTAGAGCCTCCATTTTTGCACTCAGGTCAAAGTCTCACAGCCCTCTATCATAATCCAGAGTTTTGAGAAGATTGGAGAAACTTAATTTTTCGCCCAAAAATGAAAAAAAAACGAAAGGGGTAACACTGTCGTTTTTTTTTTCGGGTCGAAATTTTGAATTTCGATATCTCAGCTCTGGAAGGGTCTAGAGCCTCCATTTTTGCACTCAGGTCAAAGTCTCACAGCCCTCTATCATAATCCAGAGTTTTGAGAAGATTGGAGAAACTTAATTTTTCGCCCAAAAATGAAAAAAAACGAAAGGGGTAACACTGTCGTTTTTTTTTCGGGTCGAAATTTTGAATTTCGATATCTCAGCTCTGGAAGGGTCTAGAGCCTCCATTTTTGCACTCAGGTCAAAGTCTCACAGCCCTCTATCATAATCCAGAGTTTTGAGAAGATTGGAGAAACTTAATTTTTCACCCAAAAATGAAAAAAAACGAAAGGGGTAACACTGTCGTTTTTTTTTCGGGTCGAAATTTTGAATTTCGATATCTCAGCTCTGGAAGGGTCTAGAGCCTCCATTTTTGCACTCAGGTCAAAGTCTCACAGCCCTCTATCATAATCCAGAGTTTTGAGAAGATTGGAGAAACTTAATTTTTCGCCCAAAAATGAAAAAAAAAACCCGAAAGGGGTAACACTGTCGTTTTTTTTTCGGGTCGAAATTTTGAATTTCGATATCTCAGCTCTGGAAGGGTCTAGAGCCTCCATTTTTGCACTCAGGTCAAAGTCTCACAGCCCTCTATCATAATCCAGAGTTTTGAGAAGATTGGAGAAACTTAATTTTTCGCCCAAAAATGAAAAAAAACGAAAGGGGTAACACTGTCGTTTTTTTTTCGGGTCGAAATTTTGAATTTCGATATCTCAGCTCTGGAAGGGTCTAGAGCCTCCATTTTTGCACTCAGGTCAAAGTCTCACAGCCCTCTATCATAATCCAGAGTTTTGAGAAGATTGGAGAAACGTAATTTTTCGCCCAAAAATGAAAAAAAAACGAAAGGGGTAACACTGTCGTTTTTTTTTCGGGTCGAAATTTTGAATTTCGATATCTCAGCTCTGGAAGGGTCTAGAGCCTCCATTTTTGCACTCAGGTCAAAGTCTCACAGCCCTCTATCATAATCCAGAGTTTTGGGAAGATTGGAGAAACTTAATTTTTCGCCCAAAAATGAAAAAAAACGAAAGGGGTAACACTGTCGTTTTTTTTTTCGGGTCGAAATTTTGAATTTCGATATCTCAGCTCTGGAAGGGTCTAGAGCCTCCATTTTTGCACTCAGGTCAAAGTCTCACAGCCCTCTATCATAATCCAGAGTTTTGAGAAGATTGGAGAAACTTAATTTTTCGCCCAAAAATGAAAAAAAACGAAAGGGGTAACACTGTCGTTTTTTTTTCGGGTCGAAATTTTGAATTTCGATATCTCAGCTCTGGAAGGGTCTAGAGCCTCCATTTTTGCACTCAGGTCAAAGTCTCACAGCCCTCTATCATAATCCAGAGTTTTGAGAAGATTGGAGAAACTTAATTTTTCGCCCAAAAATGAAAAAAAAAACGAAAGGGGTAACACTGTCGTTTTTTTTTCGGGTCGAAATTTTGAATTTCGATATCTCAGCTCTGGAAGGGTCTAGAGCCTCCATTTTTGCACTCAGGTCAAAGTCTCACAGCCCTCTATCATAATCCAGAGTTTTGAGAAGATTGGAGAAACTTAATTTTTCGCCCAAAAATGAAAAAAAACGAAAGGGGTAACACTGTCGTTTTTTTTTCGGGTCGAAATTTTGAATTTCGATATCTCAGCTCTGGAAGGGTCTAGAGCCTCCATTTTTGCACTCAGGTCAAAGTCTCACAGCCCTCTATCATAATCCAGAGTTTTGAGAAGATTGGAGAAACTTAATTTTTCGCCCAAAAATGAAAAAAAACGAAAGGGGTAACACTGTCGTTTTTTTTTCGGGTCGAAATTTTGAATTTCGATATCTCAGCTCTGGAAGGGTCTAGAGCCTCCATTTTTGCACTCAGGTCAAAGTCTCACAGCCCTCTATCATAATCCAGAGTTTTGAGAAGATTGGAGAAACTTAATTTTTCGCCCAAAAATGAAAAAAAAAACGAAAGGGGTAACACTGTCGTTTTTTTTTCGGGTCGAAATTTTGAATTTCGATATCTCAGCTCTGGAAGGGTCTAGAGCCTCCATTTTTGCACTCAGGTCAAAGTCTCACAGCCCTCTATCATAATCCAGAGTTTTGAGAAGATTGGAGAAACTTAATTTTTCGCCCAAAAATGAAAAAAAACGAAAGGGGTAACACTGTCGTTTTTTTTCGGGTCGAAATTTTGAATTTCGATATCTCAGCTCTGGAAGGGTCTAGAGCCTCCATTTTTGCACTCAGGTCAAAGTCTCACAGCCCTCTATCATAATCCAGAGTTTTGAGAAGATTGGAGAAACTTAATTTTTCGCCCAAAAATGAAAAAAAACGAAAGGGGTAACACTGTCGTTTTTTTTTCGGGTCGAAATTTTGAATTTCGATATCTCAGCTCTGGAAGGGTCTAGAGCCTCCATTTTTGCACTCAGGTCAAAGTCTCACAGCCCTCTATCATAATCCAGAGTTTTGAGAAGATTGGAGAAACTTAATTTTTCGCCCAAAAATGAAAAAAAACGAAAGGGGTAACACTGTCGTTTTTTTTTCGGGTCGAAATTTTGAATTTCGATATCTCAGCTCTGGAAGGGTCTAGAGCCTCCATTTTTGCACTCAGGTCAAAGTCTCACAGCCCTCTATCATAATCCAGAGTTTTGAGAAGATTGGAGAAACTTAATTTTTCGCCCAAAAATGAAAAAAAACGAAAGGGGTAACACTGTCGTTTTTTTTTCGGGTCGAAATTTTGAATTTCGATATCTCAGCTCTGGAAGGGTCTAGAGCCTCCATTTTTGCACTCAGGTCAAAGTCTCACAGCCCTCTATCATAATCCAGAGTTTTGAGAAGATTGGAGAAACTTAATTTTTCGCCCAAAAATGAAAAAAAAACGAAAGGGGTAACACTGTCGTTTTTTTTTTCGGGTCGAAATTTTGAATTTCGATATCTCAGCTCTGGAAGGGTCTAGAGCCTCCATTTTTGCACTCAGGTCAAAGTCTCACAGCCCTCTATCATAATCCAGAGTTTTGAGAAGATTGGAGAAACTTAATTTTTCGCCCAAAAATGAAAAAAAACGAAAGGGGTAACACTGTCGTTTTTTTTTCGGGTCGAAATTTTGAATTTCGATATCTCAGCTCTGGAAGGGTCTAGAGCCTCCATTTTTGCACTCAGGTCAAAGTCTCACAGCCCTCTATCATAATCCAGAGTTTTGAGAAGATTGGAGAAACTTAATTTTTCGCCCAAAAATGAAAAAAAAACGAAAGGGGTAACACTGTCGTTTTTTTTTTCGGGTCGAAATTTTGAATTTCGATATCTCAGCTCTGGAAGGGTCTAGAGCCTCCATTTTTGCACTCAGGTCAAAGTCTCACAGCCCTCTATCATAATCCAGAGTTTTGAGAAGATTGGAGAAACTTAATTTTTCGCCCAAAAATGAAAAAAAACGAAAGGGGTAACACTGTCGTTTTTTTTTTCGGGTCGAAATTTTGAATTTCGATATCTCAGCTCTGGAAGGGTCTAGAGCCTCCATTTTTGCACTCAGGTCAAAGTCTCACAGCCCTCTATCATAATCCAGAGTTTTGAGAAGATTGGAGAAACTTAATTTTTCGCCCAAAAATGAAAAAAAACGAAAGGGGTAACACTGTCGTTTTTTTTTCGGGTCGAAATTTTGAATTTCGATATCTCAGCTCTGGAAGGGTCTAGAGCCTCCATTTTTGCACTCAGGTCAAAGTCTCACAGCCCTCTATCATAATCCAGAGTTTTGAGAAGATTGGAGAAACTTAATTTTTCGCCCAAAAATGAAAAAAAAACGAAAGGGGTAACACTGTCGTTTTTTTTTCGGGTCGAAATTTTGAATTTCGATATCTCAGCTCTGGAAGGGTCTAGAGCCTCCATTTTTGCACTCAGGTCAAAGTCTCACAGCCCTCTATCATAATCCAGAGTTTTGAGAAGATTGGAGAAACTTAATTTTTCGCCCAAAAATGAAAAAAAAAACGAAAGGGGTAACACTGTCGTTTTTTTTTCGGGTCGAAATTTTGAATTTCGATATCTCAGCTCTGGAAGGGTCTAGAGCCTCCATTTTTGCACTCAGGTCAAAGTCTCGCAGCCCTCTATCATAATCCAGAGTTTTGAGAAGATTGGAGAAACTTCATTTTTCGCCCAAAAATGAAAAAAAAAAAACGAAAGGGGTAACACTGTCGTTTTTTTTTCGGGTCGAAATTTTGAATTTCGATATCTCAGCTCTGGAAGGGTCTAGAGCCTCCATTTTTGCACTCAGGTCAAAGTCTCACAGCCCTCTATCATAATCCAGAGTTTTGAAAAGATTGGAGAAACTTAATTTTTCGCCCAAAAATGAAAAAAAACGAAAGGGGTAACACTGTCGTTTTTTTTTCGGGTCGAAATTTTGAATTTCGATATCTCAGCTCTGGAAGGGTCTAGAGCCTCCATTTTTGCACTCAGGTCAAAGTCTCACAGCCCTCTATCATAATCCAGAGTTTTGAGAAGATTGGAGAAACTTAATTTTTCGCCCAAAAATGAAAAAAAAACGAAAGGGGTAACACTGTCGTTTTTTTTCGGGTCGAAATTTTGAATTTCGATATCTCAGCTCTGGAAGGGTCTAGAGCCTCCATTTTTGCACTCAGGTCAAAGTCTCACAGCCCTCTATCATAATCCAGAGTTTTGAGAAGATTGGAGAAACTTAATTTTTCGCCCAAAAATGAAAAAAAACGAAAGGGGTAACACTGTCGTTTTTTTTTCGGGTCGAAATTTTGAATTTCGATATCTCAGCTCTGGAAGGGTCTAGAGCCTCCATTTTTGCACTCAGGTCAAAGTCTCACAGCCCTCTATCATAATCCAGAGTTTTGAGAAGATTGGAGAAACTTAATTTTTCGCCCAAAAATGAAAAAAAACGAAAGGGGTAACACTGTCGTTTTTTTTTTCGGGTCGAAATTTTGAATTTCGATATCTCAGCTCTGGAAGGGTCTAGAGCCTCCATTTTTGCACTCAGGTCAAAGTCTCGTGGCCCTCTATCAGAATCCAGAGTTTTGAGAAGATTGGAGAAACTTAATTTTTCACCCAAAAATGAAAAAAAAAAAACGAAAGGGGTAACAGTCGGTTTTTTTTCGGGTCGAAATTTTGAATTTCGATATCTCAGCTCTGGAAGGGTCTAGAGCCTCCATTTTTGCACTCAGGTCAAAGTCTCACAGCCCTCTATCATAATCCAGAGTTTTGAGAAGATTGGAGAAACTTAATTTTTCGCCCAAAAATAAAAAAAAAAAACGAAAGGGGCAACACTGTCGTTTTTTTTCGGGTCGAAATTTTGAATTTCGATATCTCAGCTCTGGAAGGGTCTAGAGCCTCCATTTTTGCACTCAGGTCAAAGTCTCACAGCCCTCTATCATAATCCAGAGTTTTGAGAAGATTGGAGAAACTTAATTTTTCGCCCAAAAATGAAAAAAAAAAACGAAAGGGGCAACACTGTCGTTTTTTTTTCGGGTCGAAATTTTGAATTTCGATATCTCCGCTCTGGAAGGGTCTAGAGCCTCCATTTTTGCACTCAGGTCAAAGTCTCACAGCCCTCTATCATAATCCAGAGTTTTGAGAAGATTGGAGAAACTTAATTTTTCGCCCAAAAATGAAAAAAAAAAAACGAAAGGGGTAACACTGTCGTTTTTTTTTCGGGTCGAAATTTTGAATTTCGATATCTCAGCTCTGGAAGGGTCTAGAGCCTCCATTTTTGCACTCAGGTCAAAGTCTCACAGCCCTCTATCATAATCCAGAGTTTTGAGAAGATTGGAGAAACTTAATTTTTCGCCCAAAAATGAAAAAAAAAAAAACGAAAGGGGTAACACTGTCGTTTTTTTTTCGGGTCGAAATTTTGAATTTCGATATCTCAGCTCTGGAAGGGTCTAGAGCCTCCATTTTTGCACTCAGGTCAAAGTCTCACAGCCCTCTATCATAATCCAGAGTTTTGAGAAGATTGGAGAAACTTAATTTTTCGCCCAAAAATGAAAAAAAAAACGAAAGGGGTAACACTGTCGTTTTTTTTTCGGGTCGAAATTTTGAATTTCGATATCTCAGCTCTGGAAGGGTCTAGAGCCTCCATTTTTGCACTCAGGTCAAAGTCTCACAGCCCTCTATCATAATCCAGAGTTTTGAGAAGATTGGAGAAACTTAATTTTTCGCCCAAAAATGAAAAAAAAACGAAAGGGGTAACACTGTCGTTTTTTTTTCGGGTCGAAATTTTGAATTTCGATATCTCAGCTCTGGAAGGGTCTAGAGCCTCCATTTTTGCACTCAGGTCAAAGTCTCACAGCCCTCTATCATAATCCAGAGTTTTGAGAAGATTGGAGAAACTTAATTTTTCGCCCAAAAATGAAAAAAAACGAAAGGGGTAACACTGTCGTTTTTTTTTCGGGTCGAAATTTTGAATTTCGATATCTCAGCTCTGGAAGGGTCTAGAGCCTCCATTTTTGCACTCAGGTCAAAGTCTCACAGCCCTCTATCATAATCCAGAGTTTTGAGAAGATTGGAGAAACGTAATTTTTCGCCCAAAAATGAAAAAAAAACGAAAGGGGTAACACTGTCGTTTTTTTTTCGGGTCGAAATTTTGAATTTCGATATCTCAGCTCTGGAAGGGTCTAGAGCCTCCATTTTTGCACTCAGGTCAAAGTCTCACAGCCCTCTATCATAATCCAGAGTTTTGAGAAGATTGGAGAAACTTAATTTTTCGCCCAAAAATGAAAAAAAACGAAAGGGGTAACACTGTCGTTTTTTTTTTCGGGTCGAAATTTTGAATTTCGATATCTCAGCTCTGGAAGGGTCTAGAGCCTCCATTTTTGCACTCAGGTCAAAGTCTCACAGTCCTCTATCATAATCCAGAGTTTTGAGAAGATTGGAGAAACTTAATTTTTCGCCCAAAAATGAAAAAAAAAACGAAAGGGGTAACACTGTCGTTTTTTTTTTCGGGTCGAAATTTTGAATTTCGATATCTCAGCTCTGGAAGGGTCTAGAGCCTCCATTTTTGCACTCAGGTCAAAGTCTCACAGCCCTCTATCATAATCCAGAGTTTTGAGAAGATTGGAGAAACTTAATTTTTCGCCCAAAAATGAAAAAAAAAACGAAAGGGGTAACACTGTCGTTTTTTTTTCGGGTCGAAATTTTGAATTTCGATATCTCAGCTCTGGAAGGGTCTAGAGCCTCCATTTTTGCACTCAGGTCAAAGTCTCACAGCCCTCTATCATAATCCAGAGTTTTGAGAAGATTGGAGAAACTTAATTTTTCGCCCAAAAATGAAAAAAAACGAAAGGGGTAACACTGTCGTTTTTTTCGGGTCGAAATTTTGAATTTCGATATCTCAGCTCTGGAAGGGTCTAGAGCCTCCATTTTTGCACTCAGGTCAAAGTCTCACAGCCCTCTATCATAATCCAGAGTTTTGAGAAGATTGGAGAAACTTAATTTTTCGCCCAAAAATGAAAAAAAACGAAAGGGGTAACACTGTCGTTTTTTTTTCGGGTCGAAATTTTGAATTTCGATATCTCAGCTCTGGAAGGGTCTAGAGCCTCCATTTTTGCACTCAGGTCAAAGTCTCACAGCCCTCTATCATAATCCAGAGTTTTGAGAAGATTGGAGAAACTTAATTTTTCGCCCAAAAATGAAAAAAAACGAAAGGGGTAACACTGTCGTTTTTTTTTCGGGTCGAAATTTTGAATTTCGATATCTCAGCTCTGGAAGGGTCTAGAGCCTCCATTTTTGCACTCAGGTCAAAGTCTCACAGCCCTCTATCATAATCCAGAGTTTTGAGAAGATTGGAGAAACTTAATTTTTCGCCCAAAAATGAAAAAAAACGAAAGGGGTAACACTGTCGTTTTTTTTTCGGGTCGAAATTTTGAATTTCGATATCTCAGCTCTGGAAGGGTCTAGAGCCTCCATTTTTGCACTCAGGTCAAAGTCTCACAGCCCTCTATCATAATCCAGAGTTTTGAGAAGATTGGAGAAACTTAATTTTTCGCCCAAAAATGAAAAAAAAACGAAAGGGGTAACACTGTCGTTTTTTTTTTCGGGTCGAAATTTTGAATTTCGATATCTCAGCTCTGGAAGGGTCTAGAGCCTCCATTTTTGCACTCAGGTCAAAGTCTCACAGCCCTCTATCATAATCCAGAGTTTTGAGAAGATTGGAGAAACTTAATTTTTCGCCCAAAAATGAAAAAAAACGAAAGGGGTAACACTGTCGTTTTTTTTTCGGGTCGAAATTTTGAATTTCGATATCTCAGCTCTGGAAGGGTCTAGAGCCTCCATTTTTGCACTCAGGTCAAAGTCTCACAGCCCTCTATCATAATCCAGAGTTTTGAGAAGATTGGAGAAACTTAATTTTTCACCCAAAAATGAAAAAAAACGAAAGGGGTAACACTGTCGTTTTTTTTTCGGGTCGAAATTTTGAATTTCGATATCTCAGCTCTGGAAGGGTCTAGAGCCTCCATTTTTGCACTCAGGTCAAAGTCTCACAGCCCTCTATCATAATCCAGAGTTTTGAGAAGATTGGAGAAACTTAATTTTTCGCCCAAAAATGAAAAAAAACGAAAGGGGTAACACTGTCGGTTTTTTTTCGGGTCGAAATTTTGAATTTCGATATCTCAGCTCTGGAAGGGTCTAGAGCCTCCATTTTTGCACTCAGGTCAAAGTCTCACAGCCCTCTATCATAATCCAGAGTTTTGAGAAGATTGGAGAAACTTAATTTTTCGCCCAAAAATGAAAAAAAAACGAAAGGGGTAACACTGTCGTTTTTTTTTTCGGGTCGAAATTTTGAATTTCGATATCTCAGCTCTGGAAGGGTCTAGAGCCTCCATTTTTGCACTCAGGTCAAAGTCTCACAGCCCTCTATCATAATCCAGAGTTTTGAGAAGATTGGAGAAACTTAATTTTTCGCCCAAAAATGAAAAAAAAACGAAAGGGGTAACACTGTCGTTTTTTTTTCGGGTCGAAATTTTGAATTTCGATATCTCAGCTCTGGAAGGGTCTAGAGCCTCCATTTTTGCACTCAGGTCGAAGTCTCACAGCCCTCTATCATAATCCAGAGTTTTGAGAAGATTGGAGAAACTTAATTTTTCGCCCAAAAATGAAAAAAAACGAAAGGGGTAACACTGTCGGGTTTTTTTCGGGTCGAAATTTTGAATTTCGATATCTCAGCTCTGGAAGGGTCTAGAGCCTCCATTTTTGCACTCAGGTCAAAGTCTCACAGCCCTCTATCATAATCCAGAGTTTTGAGAAGATTGGAGAAACTTAATTTTTCGCCCAAAAATGAAAAAAAACGAAAGGGGTAACACTGTCGGGTTTTTTTCGGGTCGAAATTTTGAATTTCGATATCTCAGCTCTGGAAGGGTCTAGAGCCTCCATTTTTGCACTCAGGTCAAAGTCTCACAGCCCTCTATCATAATCTAGAGTTTTGAGAAGATTGGAGAAACTTAATTTTTCGCCCAAAAATGAAAAAAAAACGAAAGGGGTAACACTGTCGTTTTTTTTTCGGGTCGAAATTTTGAATTTCGATATCTCAGCTCTGGAAGGGTCTAGAGCCTCCATTTTTGCACTCAGGTCAAAGTCTCACAGCCCTCTATCATAATCTAGAGTTTTGAGAAGATTGGAGAAACTTAATTTTTCGCCCAAAAATGAAAAAAAAACGAAAGGGGTAACACTGTCGTTTTTTTTTCGGGTCGAAATTTTGAATTTCGATATCTCAGCTCTGGAAGGGTCTAGAGCCTCCATTTTTGCACTCAGGTCAAAGTCTCACAGCCCTCTATCATAATCCAGAGTTTTGAGAAGATTGGAGAAACTTAATTTTTCGCCCAAAAATGAAAAAAAAAAACGAAAGGGGTAACACTGTCGTTTTTTTTTCGGGTCGAAATTTTGAATTTCGATATCTCAGCTCTGGAAGGGTCTAGAGCCTCCATTTTTGCACTCAGGTCAAAGTCTCACAGCCCTCTATCATAATCCAGAGTTTTGAGAAGATTGGAGAAACTTAATTTTTCGCCCAAAAATGAAAAAAAAAAACGAAAGGGGTAACACTGTCGTTTTTTTTTTTCGGGTCGAAATTTTGAATTTCGATATCTCAGCTCTGGAAGGGTCTAGAGCCTCCATTTTTGCACTCAGGTCAAAGTCTCACAGCCCTCTATCATAATCCAGAGTTTTGAAAAGATTGGAGAAACTTAATTTTTCGCCCAAAAATGAAAAAAAACGAAAGGGGTAACACTGTCGTTTTTTTTTCGGGTCGAAATTTTGAATTTCGATATCTCAGCTCTGGAAGGGTCTAGAGCCTCCATTTTTGCACTCAGGTCAAAGTCTCACAGCCCTCTATCATAATCCAGAGTTTTGAGAAGATTGGAGAAACTTAATTTTTCGCCCAAAAATGAAAAAAAAACGAAAGGGGTAACACTGTCGTTTTTTTTCGGGTCGAAATTTTGAATTTCGATATCTCAGCTCTGGAAGGGTCTAGAGCCTCCATTTTTGCACTCAGGTCAAAGTCTCACAGCCCTCTATCATAATCCAGAGTTTTGAGAAGATTGGAGAAACTTAATTTTTCGCCCAAAAATTAAAAAAAAACGAAAGGGGTAACACTGTCGTTTTTTTTTTCGGGTCGAAATTTTGAATTTCGATATCTCAGCTCTGGAAGGGTCTAGAGCCTCCATTTTTGCACTCAGGTCAAAGTCTCACAGCCCTCTATCATAATCCAGAGTTTTGAGAAGATTGGAGAAACTTAATTTTTCGCCCAAAAATGAAAAAAAAAAACGAAAGGGGTAACACTGTCGTTTTTTTTTCGGGTCGAAATTTTGAATTTCGATATCTCAGCTCTGGAAGGGTCTAGAGCCTCCATTTTTGCACTCAGGTCAAAGTCTCACAGCCCTCTATCATAATCCAGAGTTTTGAGAAGATTGGAGAAACTTAATTTTTCGCCCAAAAATGAAAAAAAACGAAAGGGGTAACACTGTCGTTTTTTTTTTCGGGTCGAAATTTTGAATTTCGATATCTCAGCTCTGGAAGGGTCTAGAGCCTCCATTTTTGCACTCAGGTCAAAGTCTCACAGCCCTCTATCATAATCCAGAGTTTTGAGAAGATTGGAGAAACTTAATTTTTCGCCCAAAAATGAAAAAAAACGAAAGGGGTAACACTGTCGTTTTTTTTTTCGGGTCGAAATTTTGAATTTCGATATCTCAGCTCTGGAAGGGTCTAGAGCCTCCATTTTTGCACTCAGGTCAAAGTCTCACAGCCCTCTATCATAATCCAGAGTTTTGAGAAGATTGGAGAAACTTAATTTTTCGCCCAAAAATGAAAAAAAACGAAAGGGGTAACACTGTCGTTTTTTTTTCGGGTCGAAATTTTGAATTTCGATATCTCAGCTCTAGATGGGTCTAGAGCCTCCGTTTTTGCACTCAGGTCAAAGTCTCACAGCCCTCTATCATAATCCAGAGTTTTGAGAAGATTGGAGAAACTTAATTTTTCGCCCAAAAATGAAAAAAAAAAACGAAAGGGGTAACACTGTCGTTTTTTTTTCGGGTCGAAATTTTGAATTTCGATATCTCAGCTCTGGAAGGGTCTAGAGCCTCCATTTTTGCACTCAGGTCAAAGTCTCACAGCCCTCTATCATAATCCAGAGTTTTGAGAAGATTGGAGAAACTTAATTTTTCGCCCAAAAATGAAAAAAAACGAAAGGGGTAACACTGTCGTTTTTTTTTCGGGTCGAAATTTTAAATTTCGATATCTCAGCTCTGGAAGGGTCTAGAGCCTCCATTTTTGCACTCAGGTCAAAGTCTCGTGGCCCTCTATCAGAATCCAGAGTTTTGAGAAGATTGGAGAAACTTAATTTTTCACCCAAAAATGAAAAAAAAAAACGAAAGGGGTAACACAGTCGGTTTTTTTTCGGGTCGAAATTTTGAATTTCGATATCTCAGCTCTGGAAGGGTCTAGAGCCTCCATTTTTGCACTCAGGTCAAAGTCTCACAGCCCTCTATCATAATCCAGAGTTTTGAGAAGATTGGAGAAACTTAATTTTTCGCCCAAAAATGAAAAAAAAAAAACGAAAGGGGCAACACTGTCGTTTTTTTTCGGGTCGAAATTTTGAATTTCGATATCTCAGCTCTGGAAGGGTCTAGAGCCTCCATTTTTGCACTCAGGTCAAAGTCTCACAGCCCTCTATCATAATCCAGAGTTTTGAGAAGATTGGAGAAACTTAATTTTTCGCCCAAAAATGAAAAAAAAACGAAAGGGGCAACACTGTCGTTTTTTTTTTCGGGTCGAAATTTTGAATTTCGATATCTCCGCTCTGGAAGGGTCTAGAGCCTCCATTTTTGCACTCAGGTCAAAGTCTTACAGCCCTCTATCATAATCCAGAGTTTTGAGAAGATTGGAGAAACTTAATTTTTCGCCCAAAAATGAAAAAAAACGAAAGGGGTAACACTGTCGTTTTTTTTTCGGGTCGAAATTTTGAATTTCGATATCTCAGCTCTGGAAGGGTCTAGAGCCTCCATTTTTGCACTCAGGTCAAAGTCTCACAGCCCTCTATCATAATCCAGAGTTTTGAGAAGATTGGAGAAACTTAATTTTTCGCCCAAAAATGAAAAAAAAAAACGAAAGGGGTAACACTGTCGTTTTTTTTTCGGGTCGAAATTTTGAATTTCGATATCTCAGCTCTGGAAGGGTCTAGAGCCTCCATTTTTGCACTCAGGTCAAAGTCTCACAGCCCTCTATCATAATCCAGAGTTTTGAGAAGATTGGAGAAACTTAATTTTTCGCCCAAAAATGAAAAAAAAACAAAAGGGGTAACACTGTCGTTTTTTTTTCGGGTCGAAATTTTGAATTTCGATATCTCAGCTCTGGAAGGGTCTAGAGCCTCCATTTTTGCACTCAGGTCAAAGTCTCACAGCCCTCTATCATAATCCAGAGTTTTGAGAAGATTGGAGAAACTTAATTTTTCGCCCAAAAATGAAAAAAAACGAAAGGGGTAACACTGTCGTTTTTTTTTCGGGTCGAAATTTTGAATTTCGATATCTCAGCTCTGGAAGGGTCTAGAGCCTCCATTTTTGCACTCAGGTCAAAGTCTCACAGCCCTCTATCATAATCCAGAGTTTTGAGAAGATTGGAGAAACTTAATTTTTCGCCCAAAAATGAAAAAAAAACCGAAAGGGGTAACACTGTCGTTTTTTTTTCGGGTCGAAATTTTGAATTTCGATATCTCAGCTCTGGAAGGGTCTAGAGCCTCCATTTTTGCACTCAGGTCAAAGTCTCACAGCCCTCTATCATAATCCAGAGTTTTGAGAAGATTGGAGAAACTTAATTTTTCGCCCAAAAATGAAAAAAAAAACGAAAGGGGTAACACTGTCGTTTTTTTTTCGGGTCGAAATTTTGAATTTCGATATCTCAGCTCTGGAAGGGTCTAGAGCCTCCATTTTTGCACTCAGGTCAAAGTCTCACAGCCCTCTATCATAATCCAGAGTTTTGAGAAGATTGGAGAAACTTAATTTTTCGCCCAAAAATGAAAAAAAACGAAAGGGGTAACACTGTCGTTTTTTTTTTCGGGTCGAAATTTTGAATTTCGATATCTCAGCTCTGGAAGGGTCTAGAGCCTCCATTTTTGCACTCAGGTCAAAGTCTCACAGCCCTCTATCATAATCCAGAGTTTTGAGAAGATTGGAGAAACTTAATTTTTCGCCCAAAAATGAAAAAAAAACGAAAGGGGTAACACTGTCGTTTTTTTTTCGGGTCGAAATTTTGAATTTCGATATCTCAGCTCTGGAAGGGTCTAGAGCCTCCATTTTTGCACTCAGGTCAAAGTCTCACAGCCCTCTATCATAATCCAGAGTTTTGAGAAGATTGGAGAAACTTAATTTTTCGCCCAAAAATGAAAAAAAAAACGAAAGGGGTAACACTGTCGTTTTTTTTTCGGGTCGAAATTTTGAATTTCGATA
Organism: Pimephales promelas; assembly: GCF_988280905.1. Taxonomy (NCBI): domain Eukaryota; kingdom Metazoa; phylum Chordata; class Actinopteri; order Cypriniformes; family Leuciscidae; genus Pimephales; species Pimephales promelas. Next base: position 31,504,369 of record NC_142777.1, read on the forward strand.
TCTCAGCTCTGGAAGGGTCTAGAGCCTCCATTTTTGCACTCAGGTCAAAGTCTCACAGCCCTCTATCATAATCCAGAGTTTTGAGAAGATTGGAGAAACTTAATTTTTCGCCCAAAAATGAAAAAAAACGAAAGGGGTAACACTGTCGTTTTTTTTTCGGGTCGAAATTTTGAATTTCGATATCTCAGCTCTGGAAGGGTCTAGAGCCTCCATTTTTGCACTCAGGTCAAAGTCTCACAGCCCTCTATCATAATCCAGAGTTTTGAGAAGATTGGAGAAACGTAATTTTTCGCCCAAAAATGAAAAAAAAAACGAAAGGGGTAACACTGTCGTTTTTTTTTCGGGTCGAAATTTTGAATTTCGATATCTCAGCTCTGGAAGGGTCTAGAGCCTCCATTTTTGCACTCAGGTCAAAGTCTCACAGCCCTCTATCATAATCCAGAGTTTTGAGAAGATTGGAGAAACTTAATTTTTCGCCCAAAAATGAAAAAAAACGAAAGGGGTAACACTGTCGTTTTTTTTTCGGGTCGAAATTTTGAATTTCGATATCTCAGCTCTGGAAGGGTCTAGAGCCTCCATTTTTGCACTCAGGTCAAAGTCTCACAGCCCTCTATCATAATCCAGAGTTTTGAGAAGATTGGAGAAACTTAATTTTTCGCCCAAAAATGAAAAAAAACGAAAGGGGTAACACTGTCGTTTTTTTTTCGGGTCGAAATTTTGAATTTCGATATCTCAGCTCTGGAAGGGTCTAGAGCCTCCATTTTTGCACTCAGGTCAAAGTCTCACAGCCCTCTATCATAATCCAGAGTTTTGAGAAGATTGGAGAAACTTAATTTTTCGCCCAAAAATGAAAAAAAAACGAAAGGGGTAACACTGTCGTTTTTTTTTCGGGTCGAAATTTTGAATTTCGATATCTTAGCTCTGGAAGGGTCTAGAGCCTCCATTTTTGCACTCAGGTCAAAGTCTCACAGCCCTCTATCATAATCCAGAGTTTTGAGAAGATTGGAGAAACTTAATTTTTCGCCCAAAAATGAAAAAAAACGAAAGGGGTAACACTGTCGTTTTTTTTTCGGGTCGAAATTTTGAATTTCGATATCTCAGCTCTGGAAGGGTCTAGAGCCTCCATTTTTGCACTCAGGTCAAAGTCTCACAGCCCTCTATCATAATCCAGAGTTTTGAGAAGATTGGAGAAACTTAATTTTTCGCCCAAAAATGAAAAAAAAAACGAAAGGGGTAACACTGTCGTTTTTTTTTCGGGTCGAAATTTTGAATTTCGATATCTCAGCTCTGGAAGGGTCTAGAGCCTCCATTTTTGCACTCAGGTCAAAGTCTCACAGCCCTCTACAGTGTTTCCCCTAGAAATTTTTTCAGCAGCGGTGCTGTTAGGTGCCGGAGGTTGTTACCAAGCCGCGGTGGGCGGGGCGGGGTGGGGCTGTGGGCGGGGCGGTGTGCGGTTTGGGGAATTGCACCTCCGGGAGAAGGTTATTTTTTTTTTTTTTAAATAACCCCTTCAACCATGGGTTTGAAAAATGTATAAATACATTTTCCATACACATTAGATCCATCTGCATGACAAGTTCCATCATTACGCTTATTCACTGCGTCCTAAACCCACACCTTTGTTATTGTAAGAGGTTAGCGACCCCTAGCGGCGGAGAAAAATACATAATGTAGCTTTAATGATATTTTGACAGTTAAGAGGTCGTTATACTATAAAAAATAACGGTAAGTTTTAAAACTCAAACTAAAATGTAGAAATTGATAGGGGAAAAATGAAACGTCACAACCCAGAAAAAGATTATTTACAATTTATTGAACATTTTTTCTTAATGGCAAAGGCCACACCCAATCTGTGCAGCACTTAATTTTTCTGGGCTTTTCAGATGTGTGTGAGTGACAGTGATACTATTTTATGTTTGTGCAAGAAGCCTTATGCTCATCTAGCCTGCATTTATTTAATCAAAAATACAGAAAAAACAGTAGCCTAATATTGTGAAATACTATTACATGATGTTATTTTTTAATAATAAAAGAAACTTTAAAAAAAGAGCAGATATCATCATATTAGAATGTAGGGCTGGGTATTGACACAAATTTCACAATTCGATTCGATTTCAATTCATAAGCTTGCAATTCGATTCGATTCCGATTCGATTCAATATTAATTATTTTGGATATCAGACAGTTACAATAAATGGCTAATTTTCTCAAGGAAATCAAATCTCTTAACTAATGTTGTAAACTATGGGAGTCTAGTTGTAGCCTGCTAGGCTTCATTAGCCTAATATGAAGGTAATAATGAACTGTTTTGTAGCTATACAAACACTTAAATTACACTTTTATTTATTTTTATAATAAGAAGATTATATAAACATTTAAATGGTGACTGTCATAAAAACTTGCCAGATTTATTCAAATATGCATTAAATATTGAAGAACATTAAGATTATAATGCATATGTAATATGGTGTATATATTTAGCAAAATACTCCTCTCTAGAGTTATTTTTCTAGCTGACTAACGAGTTGATGTGGGTTTTCTGAGGTAAATATGACGATACATGACATTGATTACAAGCTGTTTAACTGACGTGAGCGAATCAATGTGACATGATACGGATTTCGATAAGTTGTACTCTATCTTTTAACACACTTTCAGATGCTCATTCATGTTTATTTCGCGCTGTGACTGGTATTATTAAGCCGGAAGAGAGATCAGGACTATGAGCAGTAGGTGATACTTCCTCGTCCGGCTCATGGAAACAGTTCGTACCGCTTTCTCCTTTCCACAAGTGCTCGCTGTCCCGTGGAGTCTCTCGTTGCTATGCAACCTTGAACAGAGGCGCGATTGGATAAACGAGCGAGCCGCCACCGCGTCACTTCTATTCTGAGTGGAGCGCGTATGGCTTATTTAAATTAACGAACGGCCCCTTATGGCAACATGATATTAGCCTAATCGAAAATATTTCCATATATGGCTCTTTCCTCCGTTCTTGTCAACAAGTGGATTCAGAGCCACATTAGCAGCGCTGCCGGTCGCCATGTCTGTGTTTTTAGGTGTATAAGAATGAAGTGAATGAAGTGAATGTCATGATATTGCTGATCATGAAAAGATTTTGCAGCGGCGCTGAAAATCCAGCGGCGGCGCTGCGCCGCTGCTGAATACATTGTAGGGGAAACACTGCTCTATCATAATCCAGAGTTTTGAGAAGATTGGAGAAACTTAATTTTTCGCCCAAAAATGAAAAAAAAAACGAAAGGGGTAACACTGTCGTTTTTTTTTCGGGTCGAAATTTTTAATTTCGATATCTCAGCTCTGGAAGGGTCTAGAGCCTCCATTTTTGCACTCAGGTCAAAGTCTCACAGCCCTCTATCATAATCCAGAGTTTTGAGAAGATTGGAGAAACTTAATTTTTCGCCCAAAAATGAAAAAAAACGAAAGGGGTAACACTGTCGTTTTTTTTTCGGGTCGAAATTTTGAATTTCGATATCTCAGCTCTGGAAGGGTCTAGAGCCTCCATTTTTGCACTCAGGTCAAAGTCTCACAGCCCTCTATCATAATCCAGAGTTTTGAGAAGATTGGAGAAACTTAATTTTTCGCCCAAAAATGAAAAAAAAAACGAAAGGGGTAACACTGTCGTTTTTTTTTTTCGGGTCGAAATTTTGAATTTCGATATCTCAGCTCTGGAAGGGTCTAGAGCCTCCATTTTTGCACTCAGGTCAAAGTCTCACAGCCCTCTATCATAATCCAGAGTTTTGAGAAGATTGGAGAAACTTAATTTTTCGCCCAAAAATGAAAAAAAAACGAAAGGGGTAACACTGTCGTTTTTTTTTCGGGTCGAAATTTTGAATTTCGATATCTCAGCTCTGGAAGGGTCTAGAGCCTCCATTTTTGCACTCAGGTCAAAGTCTCACAGCCCTCTATCATAATCCAGAGTTTTGAGAAGATTGGAGAAACTTAATTTTTCGCCCAAAAATGAAAAAAAAAAAACGAAAGGAGTAACACTGTCGTTTTTTTTTCGGGTCGAAATTTTGAATTTCGATATCTCAGCTCTGGAAGGGTCTAGAGCCTCCATTTTTGCACTCAGGTCAAAGTCTCACAGCCCTCTATCATAATCCAGAGTTTTGAGAAGATTGGAGAAACTTAATTTTTCGCCCAAAAATGCAAAAAAAACGAAAGGGGTAACACTGTCGTTTTTTTTTTCGGGTCGAAATTTTGAATTTCGATATCTCAGCTCTGGAAGGGTCTAGAGCCTCCATTTTTGCACTCAGGTCAAAGTCTCGTGGCCCTCTATCAGAATCCAGAGTTTTGAGAAGATTGGAGAAACTTAATTTTTCACCCAAAAATGAAAAAAAAAACGAAAGGGGTAACACAGTCGGTTTTTTTTCGGGTCGAAATTTTGAATTTCGATATCTCAGCTCTGGAAGGGTCTAGAGCCTCCATTTTTGCACTCAGGTCAAAGTCTCACAGCCCTCTATCATAATCCAGAGTTTTGAGAAGATTGGAGAAACTTCATTTTTCGCCCAAAAATGAAAAAAAAAACGAAAGGGGTAACACTGTCGTTTTTTTTTCGGGTCGAAATTTTGAATTTCGATATCTCAGCTCTGGAAGGGTCTAGAGCCTCCATTTTTGCACTCAGGTCAAAGTCTCGTTGCCCTCTATCAGAATCCAGAGTTTTGAGAAGATTGGAGAAACTTAATTTTTCACCCAAAAATGAAAAAAAAAAACGAAAGGGGTAACACTGTCGTTTTTTTTTCGGGTCGAAATTTTGAATTTCGATATCTCAGCTCTGGAAGGGTCTAGAGCCTCCATTTTTGCACTCAGGTCAAAGTCTCACAGCCCTCTATCATAATCCAGAGTTTTGAGAAGATTGGAGAAACTTAATTTTTCGCCCAAAAATGAAAAAAAAAACGAAAGGGGTAACACTGTCGTTTTTTTTCGGGTCGAAATTTTGAATTTCGATATCTCAGCTCTGGAAGGGTCTAGAGCCTCCATTTTTGCACTCAGGTCAAAGTCTCACAGCCCTCTATCATAATCCAGAGTTTTGAGAAGATTGGAGAAACTTAATTTTTCGCCCAAAAATGAAAAAAAAAAACGAAAGGGGCAACACTGTCGTTTTTTTTTCGGGTCGAAATTTTGAATTTCGATATCTCAGCTCTGGAAGGGTCTAGAGCCTCCATTTTTGCACTCAGGTCAAAGTCTCGTGGCCCTCTATCAGAATCCAGAGTTTTGAGAAGATTGGAGAAACTTAATTTTCGCCCAAAAATGAAAAAAAACGAAAGGGGTAACACTGTCGTTTTTTTTTCGGGTCGAAATTTTGAATTACGATATCTCAGCTCTGGAAGGGTCTAGAGCCTCCATTTTTGCACTCAGGTCAAAGTCTCGTTGCCCTCTATCAGAATCCAGAGTTTTGAGAAGATTGGAGAAACTTAATTTTTCGCCCAAAAATGAAAAAAAAACGAAAGGGGTAACACTGTCGGGTTTTTTTTCGGGTCGAAATTTTGAATTTCGATATCTCAGTTCTGGAAGGGTCTAGAGCCTCCATTTTTGCACTCAGGTCAAAGTCTCACAGCCCTCTATCATAATCCAGAGTTTTGAGAAGATTGGAGAAACTTAATTTTTCGCCCAAAAATGAAAAAAAAAAAACGAAAGGGGTAACACTGTCGTTTTTTTTTCGGGTCGAAATTTTGAATTTCGATATCTCAGCTCTGGAAGGGTCTAGAGCCTCCATTTTTGCACTCAGGTCAAAGTCTCAGAGCCCTCTATCATAATCCAGAGTTTTGAGAAGATTGGAGAAACTTAATTTTTCGCCCAAAAATGAAAAAAAAACGAAAGGGTAAACACTGTCGTTTTTTTTTCGGGTCGAAATTTTGAATTTCGATATCTCAGCTCTGGAAGGGTCTAGAGCCTCCATTTTTGCACTCAGGTCAAAGTCTCACAGCCCTCTATCATAATCCAGAGCTTTGAGAAGATTGGAGAAACTTAATTTTTCGCCCAAAAATGAAAAAAAAAAAACGAAAGGGGTAACACTGTCGTTTTTTTTTCCGGTCGAAATTTTGAATTTCGATATCTCAGCTCTGGAAGGGTCTAGATCATCAATTTTTGCACTCAGGTCAAAGTCTCACAGCCCTCTATCATAATCCAGAGTTTTGAGAAGATTGGAGAAACTTAATTTTTCGCCCAAAAATGAAAAAAAACGAAAGGGGTAACACTGTCGTTTTTTTTCCGGGTCGAAATTTTGAATTTCGATATCTCAGCTCTGGAAGGGTCTAGAGCCTCCATTTTTGCACTCAGGTCAAAGTCTCACAGCCCTCTATCATAATCCAGAGTTTTGAGAAGATTGGAGAAACTTAATTTTTCGCCCAAAAATGAAAAAAAAACGAAAGGGGTAACACTGTCGTTTTTTTTTTCGGGTCGAAATTTTGAATTTCGATATCTCAGCTCTGGAAGGGTCTAGAGCCTCCATTTTTGCACTCAGGTCAAAGTCTCACAGCCCTCTATCATAATCCAGAGTTTTGAGAAGATTGGAGAAACTTAATTTTTCGCCCAAAAATGAAAAAAAACGAAAGGGGTAACACTGTCGTTTTTTTTTCGGGTCGAAATTTTGAATTTCGATATCTCAGCTCTGGAAGGGTCTAGAGCCTCCATTTTTGCACTCAGGTCAAAGTCTCACAGCCCTCTATCATAATCCAGAGTTTTGAGAAGATTGGAGAAACTTAATTTTTCGCCCAAAAATGAAAAAAAACGAAAGGGGTAACACTGTCGTTTTTTTTTCGGGTCGAAATTTTGAATTTCGATATCTCAGCTCTGGAAGGGTCTAGAGCCTCCATTTTTGCACTCAGGTCAAAGTCTCACAGCCCTCTATCATAATCCAGAGTTTTGAGAAGATTGGAGAAACTTAATTTTTCGCCCAAAATGAAAAAAAACGAAAGGGGTAACACTGTCGTTTTTTTTTTTCGGGTCGAAATTTTGAATTTCGATATCTCAGCTCTGGAAGGGTCTAGAGCCTCCATTTTTGCACTCAGGTCAAAGTCTCACAGCCCTCTATCATAATCCAGAGTTTTGAGAAGATTGGAGAAACTTAATTTTTCGCCCAAAAATGAAAAAAAAAAACGAAAGGGGTAACACTGTCGTTTTTTTTTTGGGTCGAAATTTTGAATTTCGATATCTCAGCTCTGGAAGGGTCTAGAGCCTCCATTTTTGCACTCAGGTCAAAGTCTCACAGCCCTCTATCATAATCCAGAGTTTTGAGAAGATTGGAGAAACTTAATTTTTCGCCCAAAAATGAAAAAAAACGAAAGGGGTAACACTCGTTTTTTTTTCGGGTCGAAATTTTGAATTTCGATATCTCAGCTCTGGAAGGGTCTAGAGCCTCCATTTTTGCACTCAGGTCAAAGTCTCACAGCCCTCTATCATAATCCAGAGTTTTGAGAAGATTGGAGAAACTTAATTTTTCGCCCAAAAATGAAAAAAAAAACGAAAGGGGTAACACTGTCGTTTTTTTTTTCGGGTCGAAATTTTGAATTTCGATATCTCAGCTCTGGAAGGGTCTAGAGCCTCCATTTTTGCACTCAGGTCAAAGTCTCACAGCCCTCTATCATAATCCAGAGTTTTGAGAAGATTGGAGAAACTTAATTTTTCGCCCAAAAATGAAAAAAAAAAAACGAAAGGGGTAACACTGTCGTTTTTTTTTTCGGGTCGAAATTTTGAATTTCGATATCTCAGCTCTGGAAGGGTCTAGAGCCTCCATTTTTGCACTCAGGTCAAAGTCTCACAGCCCTCTATCATAATCCAGAGTTTTGAGAAGATTGGAGAAACTTAATTTTTCGCCCAAAAATGAAAAAAAACGAAAGGGGTAACACTGTCGTTTTTTTTTTCGGGTCAAAATTTTGAATTTCGATATCTCAGCTCTGGAAGGGTCTAGAGCCTCCATTTTTGCACTCAGGTCAAAGTCTCACGGCCCTCTATCATAATCCAGAGTTTTGAGAAGATTGGAGAAACTTAATTTTTCGCCCAAAAATGAAAAAAAAAACGAAAGGGGTAACACTGTCGTTTTTTTTTCGGGTCGAAATTTTGAATTTCGATATCTCAGCTCTGGAAGGGTCTAGAGCCTCCATTTTTGCACTCAGGTCAAAGTCTCACAGCCCTCTATCATAATCCAGAGTTTTGAGAAGATTGGAGAAACTTAATTTTTCGCCCAAAAATGAAAAAAAACGAAAGGGGTAAGTAACACTGTCGTTTTTTTTCGGGTCGAAATTTTGAATTTCGATATCTCAGCTCTGGAAGGGTCTAGAGCCTCCATTTTTGCACTCAGGTCAAAGTCTCACAGCCCTCTATCATAATCCAGAGTTTTGAGAAGATTGGAGAAACTTAATTTTTCGCCCAAAAATGAAAAAAAAAACGAAAGGGGTAACACTGTCGTTTTTTTTTTTCGGGTCGAAATTTTGAATTTCGATATCTCAGCTCTGGAAGGGTCTAGAGCCTCCATTTTTGCACTCAGGTCAAAGTCTCGTTGCCCTCTATCAGAATCCAGAGTTTTGAGAAGATTGGAGAAACGTAATTTTTCGCCCAAAAATGAAGAAAAAAAACGAAAGGGGTAACACTGTCGTTTTTTTTTCGGGATGAAATTTTGAATTTCGATATCTCAGCTCTGGAAGGGTCTAGAGCCTCCATTTTTGCACTCAGGTCAAAGTCTCGTGGCCCTCTATCAGAATCCAGAGTTTTGAGAAGATTGGAGAAACTTAATTTTTCGCCCAAAAATGAAAAAAAAAAACGAAAGGGGTAACACTGTCGTTTTTTTTTTCGGGTCGAAATTTTGAATTTCGATATATTAGCTCTGGAAGGGTCTAGAGCCTCCATTTTTGCACTCAGGTCAAAGTCTCACAGCCCTCTATCATAATCCAGAGTTTTGAGAAGATTGGAGAAACTTAATTTTTCGCCCGAAAACGGAAAAAAACGAAAGGGGTAACACTGTCGTTTTTTTTTTCGGGTCGAAATTTTGAATTTCGATATCTCAGCTCTGGAAGGGTCTAGAGCCTCCATTTTTGCACTCAGGTCAAAGTTTCGTTGCCCTCTATCAGAATCCAGAGTTTTGAGAAGATTGGAGAAACTTAATTTTTCGCCCGAAAACGGAAAAAAACGAAAGGGGTAACACTGTCGTTTTTTTTTTTCGGGTCGAAATTTTGAATTTTGATATCTCAGCTCTGGAAGGGTCTAGAGCCTCCATTTTTGCACTCAGGTCAAAGTCTCGTGGCCCTCTATCAGAATCCAGAGTTTTGAGAAGATTGGAGAAACTTAATTTTTCACCCAAAAATGAAAAAAAAAAAACGAAAGGGGTAACACAGTCGGGTTTTTTTCGGGTCGAAATTTTGAATTTCGATATCTCAGCTCTGGAAGGGTCTAGAGCCTCCATTTTTGCACTCAGGTCAAAGTCTTGTGGCCCTCTATCAGAATCCAGAGTTTTGAGAAGATTGGAGAAACTTAATTTTTCGCCCAAAAATGAAAAAAAAAAAACGAAAGGGGTAACATTGTCTTTTTTTTTTCGGGACGAAATTTAGAATTTCGATATCTCAGCTCTGGAAGGGTCTAGAGCCTCCATTTTTGCACTCAGGTCAAAGTCTCGTGGCCCTCTATCAGAATCCAGAGTTTTGAGAAGATTGGAGAAACTTAATTTTTCGCCCAAAAACGAAAAAAACAAAACAAAAGGGGTAACACTGTCGTTTTTTTTTCGGGTCGAAATTTTGAATTTTGATATCTCAGCTCTGGAAGGGTCTAGAGCAGGGCTACTCAATTGGCGGCCCGCGGGCCAAGTGCGGCCCGCCAATCATCTCCATGCGGCCCGAAAGCACTCCAACCTCCCCCTCCTATTTTCTGGTGGTGCGGCTAAATTTGGTTTGATATGCGCGTGGCCACAGTGGCGCGTGCAGCTAGATGACTATACGCACTGTGTGTGTACCATGAGCGCTCCGACTGACCTGAGAGAAACGTTTTCAGTCCGAATATTTCAGCAGTGCGTCCCGTATTTCTGTCGACTGAACCAGCGATATTAATCATTCGTTGGATCGATTCCTATTTCCTTTTCATAAATTGGCCAAACGTGCGTGCATAACAGTCGGAAACGATTCGGATTCGTTCGGACCTTTCGGTCACTGAATCATCTGAAGCGGTTTCTCGGTCAGTAAGAACAAATAGAGATCAAAATAGCGCTGGTTTCAGTTGTTTCACTTGTTTACTTTGAACTAAGCAGCATGGTCCAGGTCCAGTGGTAACGGAACGCAAGCTTAAAGGAGTTGCGTTTACTCCCGGTCCCGGATACTATTATTAAACAGCGTTGCGACATCCATTGAGAAGCGTTTCAATCGACACTCCTCTCTGTTACAAACCACAAATCACTCAATGATTTTATCTAGTTTTAAATCGGATGAAACAGCCTTAACATTCGCGACACTGATGAGGTAAATAGCAGAAACATGAACAAAGAATACTATAAATGCCATAATCACCACCCTTACAAACATTTACCATGAATGTAATAATTTACCATGGTTTGGGCAGAAATGTGGAATATTTATATTGAATACTATGTAATAGTCATTTATTTTGCATTAGATTTATTAGGGGGGTAGATGAATATATAATTCATTGTGTGTATAATTGTTTACCTGTTTAGGCATTTTTTATACAGTGGTAGTGAGCCACAAGTCTCACTGTCAGGATATTTTAATTTAAGCCTTTAATAATTATTAATAAAATAATTATTGCCAATAGCTATGATATTGTACTGTATAATTCAATATATTTGTATATAGCTGTAAAAAAGTTATTTATTATGGTCTGCATACTGTTGAGTACCACATTTCCTAGTAAATGCAAAACCTTTTTTTTGTTTACTTTAGCTTACTTAATGATACTGTTATGTTTTAATAAATAAGCCAAACCCACCGGCCCAGCTCAACTTTTCGATTTAATAATGCGGCCCTCGAATGAAGCTAATTGAATAGCCATGGTCTAGAGCCTCCATTTTTGCACTCAGGTCAAAGTCTCGTGGCCCTCTATCAGAATTCAGAGTTTTGAGAAGATTGGAGAAACTTAATTTTTTGCCCAAAAATGAAAAAAAAAAAAACGAAAGGGTTAACACTGTGGTTTTTTTTTCGGGTCGAAATTTTGAATTTCGATATCTCAGCTTTGGAAGGGTCTAGAGCCTCCATTTTTGCACTCAGGTCAAAGTCTCGTTGCCCTCTATCAGAATCCAGAGTTTTGAGAAGATTGGAGAAACTTAATTTTTCGCCCAAAAATGAAAAAAAAAAACAAAAAACGAAAGGGGTAACACTGTCGTTTTTTTTTTCGGGTCGAAATTTTGAATTTCGATATCTCAGCCCTGGAAGGGTCTAGAGCCTCAATTTTTGCACTCAGGTCAAAGTCTCACAGCCCTCTATCATAATCCAGAGTTTTGAGAAGATTGGCGAAACTTAATTTTTCGCCCGAAAACGGAAAAAAACGAAAGGGGTAACACTGTCGTTTTTTTTCGGGTCGAAATTTTGAATTTTGATATCTCAGCTCTGGAAGGGTCTAGAGCCTCCATTTTTGCACTCAGGTCAAAGTCTCACAGCCCTCTATCAGAATCCAGAGTTTTGAGAAGATTGGAGAAACTTAATTTTTCGCCCGAAAACGGAAAAAAACGAAAGGGGTAACACTGTAGTTTTTTTTTCGGGTCGAAATTTTGAATTTCGATATCTCAGCTCTGGAAGGGTCTAGAGCCTCCATTTTTGCACTCAGGTCAAAGTCTCGTGGCCCTCTATCAGAATCCAGAGTTTTGAGAAGATTGGAGAAACTTAATTTTTCGCCCAAAAACGGAAAAAAACGAAAGGGGTAACACTGTCGGTTTTTTTTCGGGTCAAAATTTTGAATTTTGATATCTCAGCTCTGGAAGGGTCTACATCATCCATTTTTGCACTCAGGTCAAAGTCTCACAGCCCTCTATCATAATCCAGAGTTTTGAGAAGATTGGAGAAACTTAATTTTTCGCCCGAAAACGAAAAATAAAACGAAAGGGTTAACACTGTCGTTTTTTTTTTCGGGTCGAAATTTTGAATTTCGATATCTCAGCTCTGGAAGGGTCTAGGGCCTCCATTTTTGCACTCAGGTCAAAGTCTCGTGGCCCTCTATCAGAATCCAGAGTTTTGAGAAGATTGGAGAAACTTAATTTTTCACCCGAAAATGAAAAAAAAAAAAAAACGAAAGGGGTAACACTGTCGTTTTTTTTTCGGGTCGAAATTTTGAATTTCGATATCTTAGCTCTGGAAGGGTCTAGATCATCCATTTTTGCACTCAGGTCAAAGTCTCACAGCCCTCTATCATAATCCAGAGTTTTTAGGAGATTGGAGAAACTTAATTTTTCACCCGAAAACGAAAAAAAAAACGAAAGGGGTAACACTGTCGTTTTTTTTTCGGGTCGAAATTTTGAATTTCGATATCTCAGCTCTGGAAGGGTCTAGAGCCTCCATTTTTGCACTCAGGTTAAAGTCTCGTGGCCCTCTATCAGAATCCAGAGTTTTGAGAAGATTGGAGAAACTTAATTCTTCGCCCGAAAATGAAAAATAAACGAAAGGGGTAACACTGTCGTTTTTTTTGGGGTCGAAATTTTGAATTTCGATATCTCAGCTCTGGAAGGGTCTAGAGCCTCCATTTTTGCACTCAGGTCAAAGTCTCGTGGCCCTCTATCATAATCCAGAGTTTTGAGAAGATTGGAGAAACGTCTCGGTAACGTATGTAACCCTCGTTCCCTGAGTAGGGAACGGAGACGTTACGTCAGAAGTGACGGAGATTGGGGGTTTCGCATAGAAAGCCAATCCTCTTCGAGTATTTAAACACGAGCCAATGGCATGCAATGCCTTGGGGCTGCGGAAATTTGCATAGCGTACTCCGCCCTACTCCGTGAGTATAAAAGGAGGAAGTGAACGCAACCGCAGTATGTCTTCGCTGAGGAGCCAAGACTGAACTCGGCATCTACCCAGCGATACAGCAGAAGTGGCAGGGAGACGTAACGTCTCCGTTCCCTACTCAGGGAACGAGGGTTACATACGTAACCGAGACGTTCCCTTTCGTAGTCACTTCGAGTTACGTCAGAAGTGACGGAGATTGGGGGTCTGTGCCATCACGCCAACTTCAGGCTGTCTTCCAGTGCCCTGCGAAAGTCTGAACCCCCGAGCCTTACCTGTTTTCCTTAGGGGATCCGACTTAGACACAGGATTACCAAGGTACACTGGGAAACATATCCCGAAGGGGACATGCTACCAGCTGCCTACCGAAGGGAGGACTTACGAATACACATATGGCCACATAGGAACACATATGGAATCACTGGAGCACCAACCGCAGGTGGCTACTAATTTCAGCTCCAGGGGTGGCAGATGGCTTGCCAAGGGAAGACACATGCTCAGAGAGGCTTACAGTGGATAATACACATGAGACGGTTACCAAGGGAGAACCGTACGCATGGAGGCACCTAGCCAGCATCCAGAGCCACAGCAGTGGTGCCCGCATCGTCGGTGCTGGAGGACTCAAGGCTTCAATGGAAGAACTGAGGAAATATCGCACTTATCCAGTCCGGGGAGTGGAGTGGCGAGCAAGCGAAGACACCTGAGCGGATCCAGAACTGGCCGAAACGAGTACGTGAGAGGATACCGGCTCAATTCGCAGATTATAGAATCTGGCGAAGGTGTTGGGTGTCGCCCAGCCTGCAGCTCTGCAGATGTCTGTTAGCGAGGCGCCGTGCGCTAAAGCCCAAGAGGAGGCCACACTCCGAGTGGAATGGGCCGTCACACCAAGGGGGCACGGAAGGCCTTGCTGCTGGTAAGACAAAGCAATGGCCTCCACAATCCAGTGGGACAGCCGTTGCTTTGAGAGAGCCCTTCCCTTCTGGCTCCCTCCATGACAGACAAAGAGCTGGTCTGAGGTCCTGAAACACTGCGTTCTGTCGACATAGGTGCGGAGCGCACGTACCGGACAGAGCAGTGCCAAGGCTGGGTCTGCCTCCTCCGGGGGCAGCGCTTGCAGGTTCACCACCTGGTCCCGGAAGGGAGTGGTGGGAACCTTGGGCACATATCCAGGCCGGGGTCTCAGGAACACGTGAGAGTAAGCCGGCCCGAACTCCAGGCACGCTTCGTCAACGGAGAATGCGTGCAGGTCCCCCACCCTCTTGATGGAGGCCAATGCAACCAGGAGTGCTGTCTTCATGGACAGAAACTTTAACTCTACCGATTGCAAAGGCTCAACGGGATGCCTCTGCAGAGCACTTAAAACTACCGAGAGGTCCCAAGAGGGTACGAGGGGAGGACGAGGCGGATGCAGCCTCCTCGCTCCCCTCAGGAACCTGATGACCAGGTCGTGCTTCCCTAAGGACTTACCTTCCACTGCTTCATGAGAAGCGGCAATGGCCGCGACGTAAACCTTAAGGGTGGAGGGCGACAGCCTGCGCTCCAACCCTTCTTGCAGGCAGGAAAGCACGACACTGATCGAACATCTCCGGGGGTCTTCTCCGCGAGAAGAGCACCAATTGACGAAGAGGTTCCACTTCAACGCATAAAGGTGTCTCGTGGACGACGCTCTTGCGGAAGTGATGGTTGCCGCCACCGCAGGTGGCAGCGAACTCAAACCTGCCTCGTGCCGTCCAGGAGCCACACGTGCAGCCTCCAAAGATCGGGACGAGGGTGCCACAGAGTGCCCCGTCTCTGAGAGAGTAGGTCTTGTCTCAGAGGAATAGGCCAAGGAGGTGCTGTCGCGAGGAGCATGAGATCGGAGAACCACGTCTTGGTGGGCCAGTAGGGGGCACCAGCAAGACCTGCTCCTCGTCCTCCTTGATCTTGCACAACACCCGTGCAAGGAGGCTCACTGGGGGAAACGCATATTTGCGTGGGCCCCGTGGCCAGCTGTGCGCCAGCGCATCCGAGCCGAGAGTGCCGCGGGTCAGAGAATAAAACTGGGCGCAGTGGGACGAGTCCCGAGAGGCGAACAGGTCTACCTGTGCCTCCCCGAACTCGTCCCAAATCAGCTGGACCGACTGGGGATGGAGTCGCCATTCGCCGGAGATGGGGCGGACCCGGGACAGCTCGTCGGCTGCCCAGTTCCGGTCTCCAGGAATGTAAACTGCACGAAGGGACCTCAGGTGCTTCTGACTCCATATCAAGAGGTGGCGGGCGAGCTGCGACAACTGGCGTGAGCGTAGACCCCCCTGGTGGTTGATGTACGCTACTGCCGTAGTGTTGTCTGAGCGGACAAGCACATGCTGGCCCTTGAGCAACGCTCGGAAGCGGTGTAGGGCGAGCCGTACTGCCAACAGCTCGAGGCAATTGATGTGCATGAGGCGCTGGGCTCCTGTCCAGGAACCGGCGGCTGCATGCCCATTGCACATGGCACCCCAACCCGTGGTAGATGCATCCGTGGAGACAACGAGATGCCTGGAAACTCGCTGAATAGGGACGCCGGTCCGTAAGAAGCTGAGGTTCGACCACGGGAAGAAGGTTCGGCGGCACGCTGGAGTCACTGGAACTCGGAGCGAGCCGCGATGCCATGCCCACCTCGGGACTCGATCGCGAAGCCACAGCTGAAGCGGTCTCATATGAAGCAAACCGAGCGGCGTTGCCGCGGCCGCGGATGCCATATGCCCCAGGAGCCTCTGAAATAGTTTCAGTGGAACCGCACTCTTGCCCTCGAACTGTCGAAGACAAGTCAGCAGTGAGTGCGCGCGCTCGTTCGTGAGCTGCGCGGACATGGCGACCGAGTCTATCTCCATGCCGAGAAAAGAGATCCTCTGCACGGGGCAAAGTTTGCTCTTTTCCCGGTTGACCCGAAGGCCCAAACGGGCTAGGTGCCGGAGCACCAAGTCTCTGTGTTCGCAAAGCTGAGCTCGAGAGTGTGCTAGTATCAGCCAGTCATCGAGATAATTCAGGATGCGAACCCCGTGTTCGCGAAGGGGAACAAGGGCTGCCTCGACGATCTTCGTGAAGACGCGAGGGGACAGAGCTAACCCGAATGGGAGAACGGCGTACTGATATGCCTGGCCCTCGAAGGCAAACCGAAGAAACGGTCTGTGTCGAGGTAAGATGGACACATGGAAGTACGCGTCCTTCAGGTCGATCGCTGCAAACCAATCCTGATACCGAACACATTCGAAAATGCGTTTGGCCGTGAGCATTTTGAACGGTAGTCGATGGAGAGAACGGTTCAAAATGCGCAGGTCCAGGATCGGTCGTAACCCACCGGTCTTCTTGGGGACAATGAAGTAGGGGCTGTAAAACCCGGACTCCACCTCGGCTGGAGGGACCGTCTCGATTGCACCCTTCGCCAGCAGGGTCGCAATCTCCGCTCTCAGGAGTGGGGCATTGCCACCAACTATCGTGGAGCGAACTCCCCTGAAGCGGGGAGGAGACCGTGCGATCTGAATCGCGTAGCCGAATCTGATCGTTCTGATGACCCAGCGGGATATCCCGGGAAGCACTAGCCAGGCTTCCAGGAAGTGAGCCAACGGGGTCATGTGAACCACAGACGTCCCCCCGGAGGGGCAGCGTGGCGGGTCGACTGGCACGCGTGCAGGGATGACCCCGCTCGGATGCGTCGAAGCCCGCTCCCTGACGGAAGGGACCAGGGAAAGCGGAGCGTTCCACGGGGGTCCGTTCCGCCGGGGGTCTGGCGACAGAGGGGGAAGGGATTGGCGTAGCCCGGGGACGACACTCGCACCCTTCCGCACCCTCAGAGACAGAGAGGAATGTGTGGGCTGACGCACTGGAACGTCGAGCGCACTCATTCCAGTCTGTGGGCTCAGTGATGATGTCCAGTCTTTCTTAACCAACTCAGGGCGCTGCCCACCCGTGGGCGAGCAGCGGGAACTGAAAACGAAAGATTTTCCCCCCGGCCCTCCACCGGGGGCAGGAGGGGGCCTGCTCCCGCCTCCTGGGGAAAAACTCAACTCCATCACTGAGCAGCCCGTATCAGGATCATCGCTTACCTGGCGTTTAGCGGGGTGTGCGGCCTGAGGGGGCTGTGACGCCTGCCGGCGGCCTCCTCCACGCCGTGGCCCGGATGAAGGCTGCTGCTGGGGCGGGGCGGGAGGCAGGGGAGCCGCGGGGGGGCGTCCTCGGCGGCGAGCAGCGGGAGGCATCTGAGCCGACGACTGGGTGGAGGCAGCAGCTGGTCGTCGGGGCAGAACATGTTTGATTGCCTCCGTCTGCTCCTGGGCAGTGGAGACTGCTGGGCAAGAGTTCTCGACTGCACCGCCAAAAAAGGCCAACCTGGGAGAGAAGGGCGTCGAGCAGACGAATCCGCTCAGCGCTCCGAGTGTCTGCCAGGTTGACGCTCCTGGACCACACTAGTGGCCATCACCTGACCAACGGCGCGAGCGGCCACTTTCGTTGCCCTTTTGGAGAGCAAGGTCAGTGGCGGACCGCAAATCTTCGAATGCCGTTGGATCAGTCCCGCCCTCGAGCATATCTCTGAGCATCTGCGCTTGCACAGTGCTCATCGCATGCAAAGCGGAGGCCGCCCGTCCCGCCGCTCTATAGGAACGCGCCGCCATGGCAAACGAGAACCTACAGGCTTTGGATGGGTGCCTAGGAGGACCACGGAGGAGGCGCCCTGTGGACACAGCTGTATCGCAACAGAACGCTCCAGCGGGGGCATCCCAGTGCACCCACGGGCGGCCCCCCCATCGAGGGGGGAAAGGCGGGGGAGAGATCGCGCTCTCGAGTGGACAGAGGAGTCCCCCAAGAGCGCGATAACTCCGCATGCAGCTCGGGGAAAAAAAGGCAATGGAGTTGGCCGTGGCCTTGCGGCGGCAGCTTTGTCCAAAAACCAATTATCCCTCCGTGAGAGATCGGGGGAGAATGGAGGATGCCACTCTAACCCAATACTCCCAGCGGCTTGAGACAGCATGCCGTCAGCTCGGGATCCGACACGGGCAGCGCTGGCTCTCCCGAAGGGGGCAGTGCAGCCGCATCCTCATCTCCCGAGGACTGTAGCCCACCTAGTGATGCTGCGATCGACATCACATCATCATCTGGAGCGCTGCTCGAAGCAGCCGGTACCACTGAAGAGGCAGCCGACTGAATCGAACTAACGCTCGCTGGCTCACGCACTGAGGCGGGAGGTGTGGCCCGAGAAATCGTCGGGGCTTTATGCCACACCGTCACCGTTAATTCGCCGGGTCCCCGGTCGACGGGCCCCCTTTCGTGAAGGAAGCCGATCGAGTAAGGGGGACCGGGGCTCTCACTCTAGTGAGATTTTTTTTTTTTTTTATATAAAAATATATATTCTATATATAAAATATAATTTTTTTATATATATATATATATCTTTTTTTTTTTTTTTAACCTCAGTGTGGAGATGGTCATGTCCCCATAGCAGGAACATGAGTCATCCACGAACGCTGCTGCTGCATGCTGAATGCCCAGGCATACAGAGCAGCGATCGCGACCATCAGATGACGACCGAAATCGACCGCATCCAGAAGAACATGGGCGAACCGTCTTTAAAAAGACGTGCCGCGTGTAGCTCTTTTACAGAGAGGAGGAAATTCACTCTTTCAGCGCTGAGGCGACCAGGGAGAAGCGCAAAGTCTGGCAGACCACTGCACAGATCGCAGGCAATGCAGAAACTCGCTGGGTACCGCCGTCACACCAACACTGAAGAGGACGCTCGTCTCGAAGAGTCTTGTAATAGCTTTCAGGAGTGAAGAGGTTCTCTTGGCTCCGAAGCGAAAACATACTGCGGTTGCGTTCACTTCCTCCTTTTATACTCACGGAGTAGGGCGGAGTACGCTATGCAAATTTCCGCAGCCCCAAGGCATTGCATGCCATTGGCTCGTGTTTAAATACTCGAAGAGGATTGGCTTTCTATGCGAAACCCCCAATCTCCGTCACTTCTGACGTAACTCGAAGTGACTACGAAAGGGAACTTATTTTTTCGCACCAAAAAAAAAAAAAACGACAGGGGTAACACTGTCGGGGGTTTTTTTGGGGTCGAAATTTTGAGTTTCTCTGATCTTCTTGAAACCGGCTGAGACCGGCCGCCTGAAGGGTCTTCACCATCCTGGCAATGCCCTCAGCCTGCTCCGCCCTAGCCACGCCCTCAGCCTGCTGTGCCACGTCCTGCTCTGCCCTGGTCATGCCCTCAGCTTGCTCCGCCACGCCCTCGTCCTGCTCCGCTCTGGTCACGCCCTCACCCTGCTCCGCCCTGGAGGCTTCCTGCTCTAATTCAGCCATGCCCTCGTCAGACTCCAGGGCCCCACCCCATTGACGTTCTACGGCGTGAGGTCGCGCCTTTGTAAAGGGGGGCGTTCTGGCATAGTCTTCCTCTGCACCATTCTGTCTTCGTCATCTTCACTACACTTCCCAGCATCCTCTTGTCTCCACACCTGAACTCACTCCCTCAATCATCCACCTGTTCATCATTCTGATCATCAGTCACCTGTCGTCACCTTGTTAGTGTTCATTTTGTATCTGTATCTAGTTCTCTCTGTTTCAGTCTGTGCTTGATTATGTTTCATGGATACTGTGTGTAATCTTCTGCCAGTCTTCCTTGTACCTGTTTGGAGTTTTTGTGTAAATGTTTTGTATTGGAGCATCAGCCTCAGCCTGTCTTCATTCCACACTACACTGTGACAATAATCACAAAAAATGTCAGCCTCCCTTTTTCACACACACTCTCTCTCACTCACTCACACACACCAACACAATTTCTCACACGTTCACATACTTTCAAACAAACACACACACACACACACACACCCTTTCAACGTTGAATGGTTTTCTAAAATATTCAATTTACTCACTGCATATTTGTATAATTCAGATAATAATGACTATAATAATAATAGTTATTAATAATAATCACATTAATAATTAATAATAACCAATACCCTATAAAGAATATGACAAAATATAAAGTTAAAGGGTTGGTTTACCAAAAAATGAAAATTGTCAGTATTTACTCACCCTCATGTTGTTCCAAACCTCTATGTGTTTATTTGTTCTGCTGAACACAAAGGAAGCTATTTGGAAGAATGTTTTAATTAAACAGATCTCATTCTCCATTGAGTACCATAGTAGGACAAAATACATTTGTGTAGTCTTACTTCATAAGACTACACAATTTAGTGAATATTTAATTGACTGTAAAGGTATAGCATTATGCCTTTATGGGGTTTCTTCTCGTCTTCAAGGAAAAAGCTGGCGACATATGAAGTTGATTCTGATTGTGCATTCAAAGTGCTGATTAGCTCACGCAGATAGAACCTTATAGAGCCAAGTTAGAGATCAACTTTGGAGATAGAACCTTTTTGTTTTTTCAATAAAAAGTCCCACAATGAACACAACTTAAAAAAAAACACATAACGTAAATAAGTTGTCACAGAATAAGAATATGCAAATAACTCAATTTTGACAAAAATGTCAGATAGAACCTTATAATTCCAAGGGGACGACTATCCATGAAACAATCAAGAACCGACAAGCACGCACTGAAACAGAGAGAACTAAATACAGATACAAAAGCAACACTGACAAGGTGATGACAGGTGACACTGATGATCAGGACGATGAACAGGTGGATGATTGAGGGAGTGAGTTCAGGTGTGGAGACAAGAGGACACTGGGAAGTGTAGTGAAGATGACGAAGACAGAATGGTGCAGACAAAGACTGTGACAATTGTATAGTCAGTGAATAATTTTTCAATGATTATTAAACTTTATGAATTAATTTGCTGAAGCATGTCGATTTTCTTGCAGTTTTTAAAGTCTTAAAATGTCTTAATTTTTACCATATTAAGGCTTATAGGTCAAATATTTAACAATTTAATTAATGGAGTCTTAATTACAACAATAAACATTTGCATGTTATTTCAGCCAAATTGAGGTCTAGAGAGAAAGCCATTTTACCCAGCCCACTTTAGCTGGAATAAAGTCCTGCTCGGATGTATTACAGTGGCTGCTTTCTGTCTAAGCAAAAGAAAGATTAAAGTATAATTTCTGCAGTAATGTGTTTAATTACCCACCAAATTGGTATCAAAAATGAAGATTATGCACTGGGGAAAATATTTAGACCTACCTTGCTTAATTTGAAATGTCCTAAATACATGGAAGTGCTAAAAAATATTAAATAAACGTCATAGAAAGGATAAAATTTTACTTTCTAACAAATGTTGAGACATTACAACATTATTTTTTTTATTTATTGTTCAAATAATGTTTTGGCAGATAGAACATTATAATTCTAAGCGAAATGTGTGTGTTTTTTTTTTTTTTTTTTAGAATTAGAAGGTTCTATCTGCATTTGACCCATTTCAAAAATACCCATTTACAAATTTGAGAGGATTTTGATATTGTATGTTTAGAATACATTTAGGGTCCCTGTTATTTTCTTGTTAGAGGAAAATTTATATGGGGAACAAGTTTCATTCAATGTAATGCAAAAACTTTGAAGCTCAACATCTCAAAACTGCTAAGAACGCAGATAGAACCTTATAATTCCAAGGGGACGTACTGTGTGTAATCTTCTGCCAGTCTTCCTTGTACCTGTTTGGAGTTTTTGAGTAAATGTTTTGTATTGGAGCTTTGCGTCAGCCTCAGCCTGTCTTCATTCCACACTACACCGTGACAATAATCACAAAAAATGTCAGACTCCATTTTTAATCACACACACTCTCTTTCACTCACACACACACACACACACACACGCACGCACGCACGCACACACACACACTTGCATGTTGAATGGTTTTTTAAAATATTCAATTTACTCACTGCATATTTGTATAATTCAGATAATAATAACTATAATGATAATAGTTATTAAAAATAATCTCATTAATAATTAATAATAATAATAACCAATACACTATAAAGAAAATGACAAAATATAAAGTTAAGCCACTTCATAAGACTACACAATTTAGTGAATATTTACAGTAATTTACTGTAAATGTTTAGCATTATGCCTTTATGGGGTTTCTTCTTGTCTTCAAGGAAAAAGCCAGCGACCTATCATATAAAGTTGATTCTGATTGGTCCTCTTCTGTGCATTCAAAGTGCTGATTAACTTGGCTCTATAATGTTCTATCTGCATGAGGCAGAGTTCAACTTTGTAGATAGAACCTTTTTTTTTTTTTCTCCAATAAAAAGCCCCACAATGAACACAACTTAAAAAAACACATCACATAATGTAAATAAGTTGTCACAGAATAAGAATATGTGAATAACTCAATTTTGACAAAAATGTCAGATAGAACCTTATAATTCCAAGGGGACAATATTGAGATATTTATAATGGCATAAATGCTTCGTGGGATCTCAATATCTCAGTTCAGGAAGGGTCTAGAGCCTCCATTTTTGCAATCAGGTCTAAGTCTCATGGCCCTCTATCAGAATCCAGAGTTTCAAGAAGATCAGAGAAACTCAAAATTTCAACACGAAAAAACCGACAGGTGTAAAAAACCACCATACAAGTAGTTATCACTTACATATCACAGTCTATAGCCTATTTTGAAATGAAGGTTGCTTTAAAAAACAAAAAAACACTTTTTAAGCTGCTGGCAAAATGTAAACAATGTAAATTTGTAAACATCATTTGTATCCTAAACTATCGTCTATAAAAAGATCCTATATAATGAATTTCCTACTGCAGATATATCGATTTTGTGGGTTATTTTATGAAAACATAAATACAAATGTTTACAACGTCTTCTAAAGTTTTTTTTGGGGACATTAATGGGCATTTTGAAAGCAGCTGACGTCTGACTCATGCATGCTATCTTTATGGATGGGGAAGCAGTTCTAACACACCAGTGAGCAATATTATTTCATGCTTGTTTTGTAAACTCTCTAACTTGCACACATATTCTGACTGATATTCTTTTTAAAACTCCACCGTGTAAAAACAATTATAATAGTAATATATATGCACACACACAATAATATATTCATATTTTTCATTTGTTTGTAAAAAATAATCTCATTTGAAGGTCATGCTAAATGGTGGTGGTGCATTGTTTGCTAAAGGCTAACGGGATGAATTTGTATTTTTAAGCTTATGGGGAGAACAACCTTCTGGAATCAGAAGAGAGGCTCAGACATTTATTATTATTATTATTATTATTATTTTCAAGAGACCTGCTGGCTCTCTAGCTGTCACTGTAAAGCTGCTGCCAATGTAAAACACATGCATTTGTTTTTGCATGTGGTCCTGTTTGTGCTCTCTTGTCCGAGTTGATTTGTGTGATGTAATTACAGCAAAAATGCTTTTGAGCTGACACTTTCATTGCTTTCCTGGAGTGATTGGTGGTGATCGAGTACATGCTGGTGTCTTGGGCCAAGGCTTTGTGTTTCTTTGTGGCAGTGCTGGGGATCTTAAAAAATAGACATGTTTGATGCACTATAGATCACTATCAGAAGAACACGCATTAGTTCCACACATCACATCTACACATATCTTAACACTCTTTTAGCTGTTCCAGTGCAATGCCAATTGGAACGACTGAAAGAAAGCATGCGTGTCTGCTCCATACATA
This sequence comes from Pimephales promelas, assembly GCF_988280905.1. Lineage (NCBI taxonomy): Eukaryota > Metazoa > Chordata > Actinopteri > Cypriniformes > Leuciscidae > Pimephales > Pimephales promelas. Next base: position 31,527,923 of record NC_142777.1, read on the forward strand.
GCTGTGATATGTCATGCTGGCTGTCACATGACCTCGCACTGGAGGTTTACTTGCTCTCTTTCAAATGCCTGTCATCATAGCTAGATAGCTTTCAAGTGATTTTTAGAAGATATATATATAAAAAAGTGTTAGTCACCATCATATTTACAGATCTGGATCACCCACAGGGTTATTTTAATTGCTTTCAATTAAATTATGTTTTGAAAGAGGTTAATGCTGTCAAACTGAAAACTGCTCTTTTATGGCTATTAGGATTGTCACAGTGCATGCTTTGTTTGTTTCATTGGTCACATGTTGTATTGTATCACTCTACTTTCCTTTAGATACTGTAAGTAGTCCAGTCATTTTTCTATTATGATTTTTATAGGCTAATATTGTTTGTAAAATACTAATTTATCATACACAGCCAGACAAACATTTGGAATAAATATGTTTTTATTTTTATTTTTACTTTACATTACTCCAATCTTCAGTCACATGATCCTTCGGAAATCATTCTAATATGCTAATTTTCAGCTCAAGAAACATTTCTTATCAACGTTGAAAATAACTGTGCTGCTGAATATTATGGAAACCGTGATACCACTACCATTGAAAAGTTTGAGTTGAGAAAAAAAGAAGGAAACTAATACTTTTATTCATCAAGGCTGCATTAAATTGATCGAAGGTGTGAGTAACGAAGTAATTTAAGTAATTAATTACTTAAGTAATTAATATTAATTTAATATTAATGTTTAATATTAATAGTAAGTAATTTATGTTAAAAAAGATTTATATTTTGAAAAAAATGCTGTCCTTTTGAAGATTATATTAAAAGAATCCTGCAGTTTCCACAAAAATAAGCTGCAATTATGTTTTAATATTTATATTTAAAAAACTATTGGTAGTACACAGATAATAATTGTTAATAGTTGAGCACCAAATCAGTATACTAGAATGATTTCTGAAGGACTATGAGACACTGAAGACTGAAGTAATGATTCTGAAAATTCAGCTTGGCATCAAAGAATATGATTAAAACATATTAAATATATATATTTAATATTTAATATATTAAAATAGAAAAGTCTTTTTAAATAGTAGTATTTCACAATTTTGCTGTTTTTTTATGATCAATTGCAGCCTCGGTGAGCAGAAGAGATTTAAAAAACACGTTAAAACAGTGTAATGTAATTGTGAATGCATTTTAGTGAATCTATGAGCTCTTGAAACCCCGCCCTGTGCAGCAGCTCATTTGCATTTAAAGGGCCAGATGTTTTTGCAAACCCTCAAAAAGGTTTAACTGCTGCATATCTGTGGGGTATTTTGTGCCTATTAAAACTTCACACACATACTCTGGAAACATCAGATATTTATTTTACAATTTGTGAAAATGGCATTTTACCACCTCTTTAATAATAAGTGCTTTTGAAGTAAGAGATTGAATATTTAGCAACCCAAGCTTTATCATTTGCTCATTCGTGTATTATTGAATGTTATGTGTTTTAGATCATTAATATGATTAATTCCACTGAATTTATTGACTCAAAAATATTCTTTTTGTCTTACTCCAGTTCTATAAGGTTTATTGTATCTCATCCTGGTGTTGCGTAAGGTAATTGGATCAATGATAACTACACTACAGTGTTTTGAAGCTTGTGTGCTGCTGTTGTGACACCACAAATTAGACCCAGAGACGCAGCGTCTAATTCGTATCTTATTTCCTGGATTTTTTTTTTCCTTCCCACGTTTATAGTGCTAAATTACTCAGTATTTTCCTGCCTTTACAATTAGATCAGACAGGCAGCAAGGAGATTAATCAAACACCCAGACAACGTTTCTGTGGACGTGCCACTCAAGAAATGTGCTCTGAATGAGTCTGTCTGGGTTAGCTGTCTGTTAAGGCCATGTGACCTGCTTCCTCGCCAAGCTTTTATTTCCAGCCGAATTGAATCGGGAGATCTACAGTCAGCATGTTTGTGATTGATCTTTTGGCCACCCAGCTTTCGGCCACTGTAATTGTTCGCACAAACAAAATCAAAGTAAAACGTATTATTTTACCCTTATGCTTGGATAAGTCTCACTCCCCAAGAGGACTGAAAATATTGTGATTTTTGTGTTTCTTGCTCGGCTCTCTGAATATATTAGTGCTAATATATACAGAGCAATATTAGGATTCAAAACGTTCAAGTTTATTAGCATTCCTTCAAGAGGCTGACATATGAGCAAATCATTACAGCCTGCTGTTCACTCTGAAGCTCGAGAGGAGCATTGAATAATATCACTGTTCTTTAATCAGGCCTGAAACTTCACTGTTGGGTCACAACCTAAAAATGGACTGTTCTGACAGGGAAAAAACAAAGCTAAAAGCAATACTAAAATGCAGCCAACCATATAACCACACTTTATTATGATAGCAAAATAAATAGGCTTTTAAAAGCGAGGAAACCCATCCCAAATAGTGTGCATGTCAAAGACTGTGGCTTTGTTTTTTACAGGTCTTTTTTTTCTATTCTACTTTTTAATGTTTTTACTTTTACTATAGTAACTTCATCTTAAAATGTTTATCTTAAACTTATGATTATAATTAATTACAATTGTATTGTGTTAGTTTTTTAGGCTGAAACACTTTTTTTGTCACATACAGCAAACATCTTATTTTTAAAAATGTAATTTATTCTTTTGAAGGCAAAGCTGATTTTTTTAGCAGATTTTTTTCAATTACAGTCTTTAGTGTCACATGATCCTTCAGAAATCATTCTTATATACTGATTTGCTGCTCAAGAAACTTTCTTATTATTATAAATATTAAAAACAGTTGTTTTTGCAGACGCCGTGATGCATTTATTTACAGGATTCTTTGATGAATAGAAAGTTAAAAGTAATTTATTTGAAATATTTTGTAACAAAAAATATAAATAAATTATGAGTCATGACGACGTAATGTGGTAACCCTGGAAACTATGACATTGCGACTATTTATATTTCTCATTATTCGTTTCTTTTCCTTTAGCACACTTTGCAATCTACCCACTCAGAATGCTATCCTGTTTAATATGCATATGTTTACACATATTAGACTTTTTTTTTGAACAGACACAACATTACTGATATGATGTTTAAGAACTTTACAGCTCAAATAATAGCCATCTTGTTTGAAAGAATGAAGTTGTTGTTTAGAATGTTTAGGATGCATATTTTTGCCTTCATGCCTTCGGGACGCTGGGAATAACTTTTGAAAGAATGATTTATTTTTAACCCTAAATGACGCAGTCAAATTAGCCTTTTCTTAGATGAATTATTCCTATTCATTATGCCATAAATGCTGTCGATTAAGCATAGCATGTATTGAACTCGACACACATTTTCCAGTGAGTATGTCGAAGGTTTATGCACATTTTCAAACCTCCATCTCTTTCCGTCTTCATATCTCCCTTTCCTACAGCAACATCAACGGCAAATATGCTACAATCACGTAATGTACTCGCCTGCCAGCACTTTACATATGAGCTTGAAATGTTTTCCATTGAGGGAATGTTTATTTTTATTGGTGTTCTTTATGGGAAAGGCTGGTGATGATTTTCAAATGCACTTGTGTGATTTGTGGCCAGTGGTTTAGATCGCAGCATGCGCCAAGTGTGTGTGTATGTGTGTGTGGTTTATGTATTCCTAATGTTATGGGAAAATAGCGTTGAGGAAAGCCTTAATCCATGAGGAAAGCAGCTTATACTGTAAATAACATTAAATGTGATGGGTAGGTTTAGGGGTAGGGTTTGTACAGTATAAAATTCATTGTCAATGGAAAGTTCCCATAAAACTCGTGTATGTGTAGAGAGATTCCTGGTGATGGAGAGCAGCTTTCCATGAGCACCTCTTGCCCTGGCCTGTATGTTACGGGAGCGACAGACACCTTGGATGTCAGCATGGAGCGGTTTTCGAAATACAGCTTCTGAACCGAAGGCTACATTTCCCTTCCCTGCATGCAAATGGAGAGAGCTGTGTCCCTCAGACGGCATCCATATAAACTCATTTTAGAGACTTCTTTTGAAGGTAGGAATGCATACCCAATCTATCTTTCATTAGCATGCTATTTTTCAGAGTAAACTGCTGGTCTCTTGTGATCTGTATATAAGGTCATTAAACATGTTTCAGGACCCAAGAGTTACAGCCTAATAAAAAGTCCATAAAGATTAGGTGCATTAGCATAGTAATATTCAGCAAAAACTTCCCATTCTCGCTCAAGCAGGGAAAACTATCCTGTGATTCTGTGCCGCCCGTGTGCAGTACCGCTGAAAATGTTTACGCTGGATTTTTTTTTACATCCGAACACAAAAGGGGCTCTCTTTGAGGTCCTTAAACAAGACTATCTAGCTGTGTGCCGCTAAATTAAACGCCTCTGTGTCGTTACTCATCGGGCTTATATTAAAAGGACTGGAGGTGTCAAATTCAGATTTTTTTTTTTTTTGAGAACCTGGAAAGATTTAATTAATACAGAGTAACACGTGACCTAGTGAGTGTGTGTGATGTTCAGGTATACCCTATGTTATGGGGAGAAATTGACATTTATTTGTCCCCATGAGGAAAACAGGCTATAAATCATACTAAATGATGTTTGTTGAAAATGTAAAAATGCAGACAGTTTTCTGTGTTGGGAAGGATAAGGGGAAGGGGATTGAATATACATTTCGCACAGTATAAAAATCCTTATGTCTATGTAAAGTCCCCATAAAACACGAAAACCCAACATGTGTGAGTGTCTAGACCATTTCACAAGATGTAAACAACACTGGTCCAGAAGCACTTCCTGTTTCAGTTTGTAACTGTTTTCTTTATTTCACATGTAAAGAAAACATCTTAAAGATGCTTGTTTAACTTTTTGATTCAGTTTTAAATGTTCTGTTGGTTGTATTTTATCCCAGCTTTTATGTAGTGTTAAAAAACTGAAACAGGAAGTGCTTCTGGACCAGTGTTGTTACATCTTGTGAAATGGTCTATAGAGAAATAAAAGGAAAATGCAGCCACACTACTGTGCCCAGTATTTATTTTACCTGACATTGAAAGTGATTTAGCCTGATGTAGGATCAGTGCGGGAACATTGTTATCAATTTGTCAAGCTGCATATCAGGGCTGTAACAAACTAAAAGTAGCAATGGCACTGACCTGGCTAAAACTATTTCAGTTGCTTGATTGTTTCAAAAATGACATAGGCCATGTTTACACGGAAACGATTCTGAAGAAAAAACGCAAAAGTGCGGTTGCGTCATCACTTTTTATTCTGCGTTTAGACGAGCGTTTTGTGTGGGAAATCCGCGTGCAAATGGTGACACAAAAGTGTGTGAAATTCAATGTAGTATGCACCTCAGGCGGCTACGAGCCATGCACCAGCGTACAACCTTCACTGTCAAGCAGACTTTTGCGTTTTTACCGTTTACATAACCCGGCGGTGGAGCGTTTTTAAGATTTCCACTCTAGAGGGTGGTTTCACTTTTTTGCGTTTTTAAGCCTCAAAAACGCCGTCGCCATTGTTTCCGACCATATCCATCCCTTTATGGCCTCCATGTAGCCATCCTCTGATGGCTACTTCCAGCAGAATAATGCACCATGCCACAAAGTTTGAATCATTTCAAATTGGTTTCTTGAACATGACAATAAGTTCACTGTACACAGTCACCAGATCTCAACCCAATAGAGCATCTTTGGGATGTGGTGGAACGGGAGCTTCGTGCCCTGGATGTGCATCCCACAAATCTCCATCAACTGCAAGATGCTATCCTATCAATATGGGCCAACATTTCTACAGAATGCTTTCAGCACCTTGTTGAATCAATGCCACGTAGATTTAAGGCAGTTCTGAAGGCGAAAGGGGGTCAAACACAGTATTAGTATCGTGTTCCTAATAATCCTTTAGGTGAGTGTATATATTGGTTGCATTTTGCGTAAAAGCAGTCAAGAAGATACTGCACACTTCTCAAAAATGTTCTAATTGCAAAGAATAAATTATATTTGGTTATATTTAATAATATATATGATAGGCCATTTATAACATAGCCTCCTTAATCTTCAGTATTGTTATTTTCTGTTTGTTGGTAGCTTAGTTACACTGGCTACATTTTTTTAAACAAATAGCTCGACTGTAATTGAACAATTTTGAATGAGTAGCTTGTATCTGGAGAAGCTACAGTTTCAAAGTAGCAGCTGCATATTAACACAATCATGTGGGTTCAGTCTATATGAGGGTTCATAGTAAGTTTGACTGGGCACAATCAATGCACCGGGACATAAAAGTGAATGAGGTCTGCCGGGGCTAAAATCTGCTGAGAACATCGAGCCTTCATTAAAATGAGCTGTTGCAACACTTAATTAAAAGTGACATATGGTAATTTAGGAACATGATGGTGCCATGAACCTAGCTCTTGTTTAATGACAGTCCAGTGGATTATGCCTCCTGACTTATCCCCGTCCTGTGGTATCTCTCTCTTTGAACGGCAGCACTACGGCCCAGGTTAAAAAGGACGAAAAGTTGCCGGGATTTCAGTTGTATTGATTTTGTCTGCTCTATAATAATATCCTTCCTGGGGGCATTAAATCACTCTGATTGTTAGACTGTATATTTTATGAAGGGCACAAAGCCCTATCAGACCATAGGAAGGAGTGTGCGCACGTCTGAGTAGTTCAAGATATCACGCTATTCCCCCTGGTTGTCCTTAGCACATACAGGAGTCCCCAGTTCTGTAGACCTTTGAATATGAAGGGGAAGTTTCACTGTAAAGTCCTAATGCAGGAGGTTAAACTCTCGTCAAGATTAACTCACTTTAGCTAAAAATATTCCAAGTAGTTGGAAAGAGTTGCTTACATTATTCATAGCACTATCTGCACTGGAAGGCTCATGAGCACAAATGTTTTTAACGTAGAAATCCGACGAGATTTGTGAACGAAATTAATATGCATCATGCGTGTTTGGAGGGTACGTGAGCGAGCGATGAGTAAACACTGCTCAACTTCCAGAAAATACTAAAGTGCAAAGTGTAATGAAGTAGAAGATCGTTTTTGCAGGCAATTGTGCTTCTGTCTGTGGATGGGAGAGGAAAACACGGATGCACATGCTTTATCACTAAATGCAATCGTAAATGATTGAATTTCAATGCTCAAAGTGAGACAAATTTAGAACTGAATTATTTGACGACACGTCCCACTAGCTTTGTTTCTGTTTGCGCTTCTTAATCAGCCGGTGAACTCTTGTTCCCTGACATTCATGTGCTATTTGTTTTTCACACTATGATCTTTAGAAGTTTATTGCGGATTTTTGATTTTGTTCAGTTTCATAACATCTTAGTTGCAGTTCAAAGGAGTTCAGGAGTACACTATCACAGGGCATCTGTGAACAAACGGCAGTTCATTTTATCCCATTCCTTTAAACTTTTTGCTCTCATTGACAGAAATTGACTGCTGGGCCAGTATAGTTACTCAAACTCGAGCAATCATTCATTCAGTCAACTCGCCTGACAGCGGTAAATAACTTCAGATAAGGCAAGAACGTGCCTGACCCGTATCAGTGCTGCTTTCCGAGAAAACGGGTATTTTCCGTTCTGGGTGGTCTAAATTAATCAGTCATTTTTGATGTGTTTTGATGTGAAAGTGCACCATAAATCATGCTCCTGAGCAAGTTAGCAATTATCATTACAAACATTGTCAATGACGTAGAGCCTGATTTCACCAAGTGCTACATGTCCCTGGAACAACCTTCTAATCAATCAATCAATCAATCAGATTTGAGGGAAGTTTACAGTTTGTCAAGTTCAAGCTTACAACAAGGGTTAGCTGCTTTTACATTAGTGTTATTCACATCTTTTCCCTCTGATTTTAGGGATAACGTGTAGGGATATGGTTATGATTATATTTTCAGAAATGTTGACCTAAGAACACGTCTAAATCGGCAAAATCTTGACTTGCGTCACTTGCCATAATATAGGATGAAGGACAGGGAGGAAAATAGAACCAGTCTAGGTATGCACCGATATTAATCTTATATGCTAATTTAAACACTAAATTAAGACACACATTAGTCTGGATATGGCCTGGATCCGGCTGAGTATGGTAAACCTCTGGATAAATAGAAAGAATTAAATTAGCGTATATGCTATTCTTCTTATTATGCAACAAGTACATCAGACGTTATGACAAGCGTTCTGGCTGACCTAATTAATGCAGCCTAATAGTCATTTTGCATGATTTAAATGATCGAAGTTGATAATGTGTTATGCCAAGTTAAAGATAAGTGTTTTTTGTCTAGATTTAAAATGACAGAGTCTGTCTGCTTCCTGAACAATGCTATGATAGGAAAAGGATCTACCGCCTGCAATTCATTTGGATATTCTATCAACTGGCCATAAAGCAATGCGTAGATGGTGTGGGTGTCGCGATATACCAACCCAATCTCACGGCAATTTGTATTCATTTTACGAGGTGTCTAATTCGTACAAATTCATACGGCCACACTCATGTGACTACGCCAAATTTTTGATAAATCTTACATATTTTACAAGTTGCCCAATTCATATGAATTCGTACGAATGACCAACACCTGGCCCCGCCCCAAAACATACACATCATTGACGATAATCGTGATGTTTAACACATGGTGGTGATGGAGCTAATTAGGGGTGTTGCAATGTACCGCTATTGCCAATAATGTAATATTTAAAAGGAATAGTACATATATGATATGACGTAAATAATCTAGCGCCAGGATCTGGTCAATATTCTTGTGCACAATAGGTGGCGGTATTGCACCTTAACAATGGTTGCCGAAAAACCGAAGGCCATTACCACCAACCTGTTCATTATCTTGCATGCAAATTTGAAGACTAAGTTAATACACACACACACACACACACACACACACACACACACACACACACACACACACACACACACACACACACACACACACACACACACACACACACACACACACACACACACACACACACACACACACACACACACACACACACACACACACACACACACACACACACACACAAACAAATCAGTAATAAAATTCATACCAGCATGCTCTACTGTTTAAGTTACAGTTTGGTTAAAAGCATCTGTCAATGTCAATATATTGTTCATTCTTAATAGAAGCTTAATTATTTTGAACCATACATGTGATTAACATGAAATTTATTCACAAAAAGTATGATGGGAAAAGCAGCACTCTTTGCACTTGACTTTTAATTTATACAGTTTTGAGAAAAGCATAGATTTCAAAACAATTTTAATTTGTAGCAGAAAATATAAAAATATTGTGTTATATGGGAATATTATATCAAAGTTTGAGATATTCATGCAAAAATCCAGACATCAAAACTGTGTTGATGTCTTCCTGCTGCATGTAAAACGAGTTGCTACCAAATTGTACAGTTCCCTTATAACGATATCCTTTCCATTCATATTCTTGATCACCATCTGTACTGCTTTGAATACACAGCTATGGCAGCATGTACTCATTTAGTTAACTAGTTCTCTTTCTTGATACAGTAGATACTCTTTCTTTTTAATCTATGCATTTCTGCAATATGGATTATGGATTCATATCCTGTACATGGTACAAAATAATAGATGGGAACATGAAGAATACCGACAGTATTTCTTATAGATTTTCTGTGGAATTTTCCCTTTGAGACTCCAGCCTTTATACAGACCGAGCGAGTTTTCCCTGCTATCATCAAACTTGCAGTATAGCTCACTGGCATTTTGATAATTAATACAATGAAACATACTCTAACACTCTAACATTGAGATGACACAGGTGCCTAGTCACCTACTGTGATATTAGATAATTACCGAGGCTTTGACACTGAAGAAGTACTTTTGGGAAGACTTAATTTTACGTACCTAAAGTATATAAGTACTCAATTTTTTTTCTTCTTAAAGATGGAGTTGAAGCACTTTGTGATGTATGAATATCTCTCTCTCTCTCTCTCTGTGTATATACTATATATATATATATATATATATATATATATGAAAAAAAGGATGCCTTGTTTAAATGGGATTTCTGCATCCAGTTTGATTCCTCATTTAAAATTCCATTCAAATGAAGGAATCCAAGTGGAATGTAGAAAACATTTGTGCAATAATAAATGTTTTTACTGCCACTTTTGACTAATTTAATGCTTCCTTGCTCAATAAAATATGTATATTTAAAAAAAAAAAAACTTTGCATCTTTAATTTTGTTGGTCATTCTGTCTGAAAATGATTTTCACATACAATTTCACTTTATAAAAAAAAACACTCCAAGGCTAAATACAGAGCAGATTTGTGAACTGAACAGAGTGTTTGAAATATATAGTGTTTGATATATTCTGAGGTCAGGGTCTAACAGTGTGCTCCGGTGGCCAGCACTTTAATCTCGCCTCACATACACTCGGCCCGACCCTCTCGGCTCCTAATTGGCGTTTTGCTCTTTGCCTCGGGCCAACAAATTGACTAACTGACCTGCAAAAAATTGTGGCCACTGGTCTCCAGTTTCCCCAAAAGCAGAAAGTTTCGGGGGCCAGACATTACGTTTATATGTGCAGACAGGAGAAACTCTTGGCCTATTTTCATTTTTCACCCCCGTCAACTCTAATAATACTCTTGGCCAGCCTTGACGGATGAACATAAGGTTTTCCGGGTATTTATTTAGTGTTTGTTTGTGATTGCCTTCAGATCTTAAGTTTAGAGGACACTTTCTGCAATATCTTCTTAAACGGGATGTCAAAACTTGCATCCAGACGGAAGAAAGCAATTTTATGATCTCAATCCTAATATGAAATACATTTGCCTTACAGCCGCTTTCATCTCCATCTCAATGTCATGGAGGAGCTGTTTGTCCAACAATAACCACGTGCCTTCAGTGTTTGCTGAGATTTGCTCTTTTTCCGCCTCTCTGCTATGACTTGACACTGATATATTGGTTGTTGCAGAACCTGGCAGGCAAATATGTAGGCATGTGACCAACAACAATTCATTTTGTCTTGTCTTTTTTTGTCTAGTTTTTAAGTAGGCTAAATTAATGTGCATGTCAGATCCCACTAATAACAGTATTAGACAGATCTTTTAGGGTCTTTGGAAACTTTTCAGCATTTCTGTCATCAATTACTCATCCTCATATCATTCCAAACCTGTGTGATTTTCTTTGCAGAGCATAACAAAACATAAAATAACTTTTGAGAAATTTTTTAATCTTTGAGATGAATCACATTAGCAATTTAAATTTTTAAAAAACCAAGCAAAGTAACTAACCCCCATTTAAGAAATGCTGTGGAATCCTTTGATTTGAAGATTCTTATTTATTAAACTACGCAGAATGTAGGGTCAGTTAAACTGATAAAGAGTAGGGTAACTGATTCGATAATGTCATTCACAATTCTTTATGGGGGTGTGAGTGCAGTTTGGGCTTAGTTTTAAAATTCTAATATTTCGACCTTGAGTCTGTAATAAAAGTTTTGAATTAAAATAGTAAAGAGATTCTGCACAGGAACATATAGAGATCAATTCCCAGAAAAGAAGAAACCATGCAATACGTATGTTTTATTTTCCAAAAAGAACTCTTCTTACATGAAAACTGAAACTACTGCGGAAACAAAGACACCTACATCTTGGATGCCCTTGAGGTAAGCTAAAACATATCAAAAATTAATTTCAAAGTGAACTATCCCTTTAATGCAGGATGCACATATCAGATCTCTAGTATCCAATGGCTAATAATAATAATAAAAAAAGGAAAGCTATAGTTTGGTCTAATCTGGTTTCAGAATTATACCTGAAATGTGGTCCTGCCGGCTAGACCGAAAGTGCAGCTGCTCAAACAATTCTTTTTTTTCCCCTTTTCCTGACTGGTTACTCACTGGCTCCCACTGGACACCAACAGTACTTATTCACACCCTCATGCAGCCACGCTAATTAGCCTCATCATAGCAACTGTATCTTAGTGATAACGAAGCGCTCATTGAGAACTCCCACAAATTTCCAGTTCTCATGTTTCTTTTTTAGCTCCATTCTTTCTTCCTGGCATTGTAGGAGTTGATATTCACTGTTTATGAAAACCCAGCATCCCTCTGGGTGTTGTGAGAGAAAATTAAGGAATAGTGAGCTTAACCAAGAGTGTGCTTGTATAACATGAAGACTCGTAGAACAGTTTAAAAATGTTCTTTTATGCATGCATGTTTACAAATTAACCACTGTAATATACTGTGTTTTTGCTTAATTCTCAATTAAGGTATTCAGAAACATGCGCCTCTATAATCCTTCTTCACTGATTACGAGTAATTCCCAACTCAACTATTTCTGGCTTATTTCTTCTGAAATGTGTTGCATTGACGTTCTAGCAAAATCTCTAAAGTGCACAATGCAAGAGAAGCTTGAATGAAGTTATTACTTCATCCAACATTAGGCTTGTCTCATTCCCGTACCCTTGACTGCTCTGCATCAAACAGTCCGGACACGGAAAACTAAATGCCTGTTATCTGCTCCCAATTTACTGCAGCCTTAGGAATAATTTTGTGCACACAGAAAGATTTTAAATTATTTAAAAAACGATTTCACTTTTACTTTGCTCACTAGAGACAACCCTAGAGTGTCTCTTAAACTCTCAAACACCCAATGACCACCCCATGTTTTTTTTACAATGGTTTTGAAAGTAACTGTACTTTGAGTGTTACAAATGTTGTAGTATTACAAATGTAATAGTTATTCAATGACTGTTTTTCATGTAGACGTTGCAAAGTCTGGAACAAATATTCTATCCTAATGTCATTGTTGACATACAAATCTGTGAATTAATCACATTTTATGTGTTTTTTTTTTTTTTATAAATGAGTTTCTTTTGGTTTCTGAACGAAGTAGGCTACTATACAGCTTACAGAATACTGTAGAGTACAGCCCATTCTCACCCCCAAGGCGTCACTTAACTGACGCCTTGGGAAGCATTTGGACATGCTTCAATATCTGACGCTTTAGGCGCCCTTTAGCGTCAGTTAGATGACGCCCTAGGATCGCGTGTACCCTACCCCCACCCCACACCTAAACCAAACCGCGTCCTCTAACTGACGCTTTCCTTTAGCGTCAGTTAGATGACGCCGTAGGATCGCGTCATGTAAGTGACGCTAAAGGGCGCCTAAAACGTCAAATATTGAAGCATGGTCAAAGGTGACGCCTTGGGGTGAGAATGCGTTGTAGAGTAACCACTTTATTTTACAGCGTTGAAGTAAGCTATTTTCTTTAAATGTGTGAGACTTCAGATTCATTAGCATAAAGTGCAGTAAATTCTAAAACAAACTATTGTGTTTATTATTATGATAATTAAATTAAAATCATTTGATAATTGAAAGTTTTCAATTTTAACTTTTCATTTTAAATAAGGTGTATGTATATATATACATATATACACACACACACACACACACATACATACATATACAAATATATATATATATATACACACACACACACACACACACACACACACACACACACACACACACACACACACACACACACACACACACACACACACACACACACACACCTTAAGGATTATTAAGAACACCATACTAATACTGTGTTTGACCCCCTTTCGCCTTCAGATCTGCCTTAATTCTACGTGGCATTGATTCAACAAGGTGCTGAAAGCATTCTTTAGAATGAAAGCATTCTTTAGAATGTTTATTCCAGGGAATTAAACTGGAGCCACCACATCCCAAAGATGCTCTATTGGGTTGAGATCTTATGACTGTGGCCATTTTAGTACAGTGAACTTATTGTCATGTTCAAGAAACCAATTTGAAATGATTCAAGCTTTGTGACATGGCATTATTCTTCTGAAAGTAGCCATCAGAGGAGGAGTATGGAGGCCATAAAGGGATGGACATGGTCAGAAACAATGCTCAGGTAGGTCGTGGCATTTAAACAATGCCCAATTGGCACTAAGGGGCCTAAAGTGTGCCAAGAAAACATCCCCCACACCATTACACCACCACCACCAGCCTGCACAGTGGTAACAAGACATGATGGATCCATGTTCCCATTCTGTTTACGCCAAATTCTGACTCTACCATCTGATTGTCTCAACAGAAATCGAGACTCATCAGACCAGGCAACATTTTTCCAGTCTTCAACTGTCCAATTTTGGTGAGCTCTTGCAAATTGTAGCCTCTTTTTCCTTTTAGTAGTGGAGATGAGTGGTACCCGATGGGGTCTTCTGCTGTTGTAGCCCATCCGCCTCAAGGTTGTGCATGTTGTGGCTTCACAAATGCTTTGCTGCATACCTCGGTTGTAATGAGGGGTTATTTCAGTCAAAGTTGCTCTTCTATCAGCTTGAATCAGTCGGCCCATTCTCCTCTGACCTCTAGCATCAACAAGGGATTTTTGCCCACAGGACTGCCGCATACTGGACGTTTTTTTCCCTTTTCACACCATTCTTTGTAAACCCTAGAAATGGCTGTGCGTGATAATCCCAGTAACTGAGCAAATTGTGAAATACTCAGACTGGCCCGTCTGGCACCAACAACCATGCCATGCTCAAAATTGCTTAAATCCCCTTTCTTTCCCATTCTGACAATCAGTTTGGAGTTCAGGAGATTGTCTTGACGAGGACCACACCCCTAAATGCATTGAAGCAACTGCCACGTGATTGGTTGATTAGATAATTGCATTAATGAGAAAATGAACAAGTGTTCATAATAATCCTTTAGGTGAGTGTATATATACACACACAGACACACACATACCATTTTTTAAAAGAAAAAAAAGAGCAGTGTGCTTAGCTGTATACAGTGCACTTTGGGAATTGTAGAAATTATTGGTATTTCGTACATACAGAACATATATTTTATTTCATTTTTTATCTTGTTCTTGTATTTTCCTCCTCATTACACTATATTTATTTTATATTACCTGGGTTAATACCTTAAGCTTTGAAAATATTTTAAATGCTAACAAAGGTTTTTTTGTTGTTGTTTTTTTTCACTGCAGAAATAAGAGTAGCATGTTAGTACGCTATTCCAAACATAGCCTTTGTTGCAGGTTATTATGTTACAAAGACCAGGGCTGTCAAGTCCTATATATATTCTACATATACTGTATGTCGTCAATAGAGAAACATGCTTTTTTTCATTTGCAGAATGGTGCAGATAAAGAATCAACAAACAGTTGCCAATCCTGTCTCATAAACCAATGAGAGAGATTTTCTCATTATTGCAATCAGCGACTGGCAGATGCACTGGTGTGGAGGCAAAGCCACTTAGAGATTCAGATTAGGGAGTGGGAATGCTGCATAAAGGGTAATGGATTGAGTAACTGCCTTTCTGATTATTGCATTTCCTTCGTCTTCAATTTTTATTTATTTATTTATATATTTTATAATTGCTGTTCTCGCCGTCTGCTCAGATGCTGCACGACGAGTTTGTGTTGAGCGTTATGTAGCTCTGCTCTAGCTTTATATATTGTTCTGCTGTGACACCACAGAGACAAAGCTTGACTCTTTTTAATGAGCATTTATTTTCTTGTTTTTGTTCTTTTGTAGTGAACCACCACAGAGATTGCTATGCAGGTCATAATAAATGGCCATTTGATGATAAAACATGTTGAACTTTTAGTAGCACAAAGACTTCAGCTTGGTTTTTGAACTTTAAACTTTGAAAGATGTGTTTTTATGCCTAGAAGTTTAGGCTATTAGCATGGCTTCCAAGAAAACTGTGATAAAAAAAAAAGCTTATTTTCAGGAAAGATATACTGTATACTTTCCAATTTCAGATGTTAGTCAGATCACACCGGACCAATATACCTCAATTATGGACACTGTACTTTCATCGAGTTCTTCTTTAATGCGTCAGACAGGTCCATGTATTACTTCCAAAAGTAATTTCCAGAGGATTTGATGTGGCTCTTTTGTCCTATTTTACATGGACACCAATTTTGAGTGCTGTATTTGAGGGATGTGTTAATACAAGCTTTTATCACTGCTCTCAAGGTTATTAAATCCAACAAACACTGTAGTCTGAACATTTGGCCATAGCCCCCCGAAGCCAAAATCACATCATTTGGGCATTACGTGTTCTTCATCTATTGTTGTCTAAATTGAATAGATTGGAAAAGCGGTCACAATTTGTGGATCCATTAGCGGCGTTCAAAATTTCAAAGCCATAAAACGAGTTTAAGGATGTGTGAATGACGGCTAACACTCTAGACGTACTATTGTAGATGTTAAAAACGCCTATGTTTTTCCTGTCACCAGCAAAAAATGAATCGTTCTGTTTTTGTCCAACCAGGTGTGAAATTACTATTGCTTGTGGTAGTGGTGTATGTGGGTTAATTTACTCTCTGTAGCTTTCAGACTCCCATAGGTCCCCTCTTACATGTGTTCAGCTGTGGAATAGATTTGCAGTGGTAGAGTTGCAACTTTAATAGCCTTATTGAATGCGAGCTGATGTTGTTTGCGGCGGGCCGAGGGTGCATAGTTGTGAAGGGAACGGAAAGCTTTTGGTGATGAATGCGTTCATTGGGTTCCAGGATAACAGTACGGACATGCTGGCTCTGACATGAAAAGGCTAAAAAATGGCATATCGAAACATTTCTCACAGAGCACAAGTAATCTATTCCTTAAAGCAAGCTAGTCATTTAACATCCCGCTACAGTGCACCTCTTCTGGGAAGTAATCTCCCTCTGCCTCTCTCTGTACCCGAGACAATTTCAAGTGTTTGTTGTGAAGCCTTTGGTGCTGGCTTTGTGATGCGCCGTTGAGTTCTGGATCCCTTTTCATCTATAAATCATTTAGTCATCTGCAGGCTGCAGACTTTTTGCAAGCACCAGGCTAACATGCAAGGGAAGTAATCAGCGCTAACAGGCATATTGCCATGGCTGTCTGTGATAATTGTTTTATGAAATGTGATGCTCCCCTTCTTTCTGACAGTCTCCTAAATGCCATCAAAAAAACAAAAAGTGGAACCTGCTCAGGTACCTGGAGCCCTACCAAACACTTTGAATGACCTCTGCAGCCTTAAAGAGAGGGATATGGATAAAGGTGTAGCTAGTTAGCCTGACCCATTAAAGGGGTAGGTCAGCCAAAAATTGTAATTCTGTCATCAATTATTCACTCTCGTGTCAAGACTTTTGTTCATTTTCGGAAACAAATGAAGATATTTTTTGATGAAATCTGACATTTTTCAGTTTATTCTCATAAAATTCTGAATGACAAAGTCCTGTATCATTTAAAGTTTAACGGAATCAAATATCTCAGCACAAGAAAAGGTTCTATATAGAACCTTAAAAGGTTCTATCAGTGTTACGTATTTGGAACCCCTAAAAGGTTCTATACAGAACCCTTCTTAAGGGTTCAATACGACAATTCACCATGACGTCACAACAATAACAGACGTTCTTCCAGGTGGCAAAAGCAGAAGCGTCCCTATGGCAACACTAGTAAATTGCTTGGAGGGAGACACACAGTCGGCAGTTGTCTAATACATTTCAACAGTTGATTCAAAAACAGACGTGGTGGAAATTCAGACATAGTTAACATGATCATTAGAGCTTAGATTCTTTGATCTAGAGACGTGCACTCCCAACGCACTAGACCGCGGCGCGGGACTAGATCTGATGCATTCACTCTGTGTGTGCGGATTGCGGGAGAATAAAACGATTCACAGGACTCCCGCAATCTAGAAATATCTATGAATAAAACAAATAAAAACTAATACATTTGTATTCATATGTTGCAGAAAAGCAACAAGAACAACTAAAACAAAATAGAAATGATTTACATGGCAGAGTTTCTTTTTATAACATAACTGCAGCGATGAGCAATAGCCAATCACAGACATATGTGTTGATTTATTAAACACAATGGCCAATCAGAAGCATTTACGATGAAGAAGCATTTACTCCTCACCGCTCAAAAGAAAGGAACATAGACATTAATAGAAATTAACTAAGTTAGTTGAGAACGTCAGTTACATAACGACCCACGTATTAAAAATGGTTGGGTTTAAATCGGGCTCAGGCTCATAATTAGAAGACGACGTCCACTCGCTTTAACCTCCTCACCCACAGGTTCCGCTGGATAGATTTACTTTTTTCTGAAAGAAATCGATAAAAAAACCAACACCTTTTGCTGTATATCTGGTGGCGCAACCCCAAACACAACATATTTTCGCCATCGTTTCAACTTTGATCAACAACAATGATTTTAACGATGTAACTGTTCAGTTGCCGGCTGGATCTTCAGTTAGTCAATAGAAGCCGCTCGCGTTCTGCCACCCGGAAGTATCGCGGTGCCTATTGTTTACAAACATTCAGAAATGCCCTATGATAAGAACCCTTTAGGGTTCTTTGTAACCAGGAAAAAGGTTCTATGTGGAACCTCTTGGGTTCATTCATTATCATTTGTTTTGTCCTTTCCGAATTAAATATTTCATATTATTGACAAACATCAAGACCCTAAAATGTATTTATTAATGCATATAAATGATCACAAAGTTCAAGACATGGGGGTTAGAAAATGTATATATTTAGATCACATGAAGAGTGCCATTTCAGTTTTTTTTTCCCTCCAAAAATCAGCATGATTAAGTTACTACAACAGTTTAATAAACGATAATTTAATTACTACAAAATGTTGCAGAATAATGAAATATATGAATGAATAGTTGAGCCAAAAGGGTTCTTTCTTGTCATTATAGAACCTTTTTAGCATAAAAGGTTCTTTGGAGTTGAGTAAAGAACCCTATGCTTCATATATAGAACCCCAATGAACCCTTTTTTTTCCTAAGAGTGCATTTTGGTGGTATTGCTGTCTAATGGCATTTTCGCATTTGAAAATTAATTTGTGGCCATGAATGCTGACGGATAGGTTTCTCCGCGTATGATATACCCACCTGTTCCATTCCAGTCAAACACTCGCAGAAACACATGCAGGGCACATCTTGCACAGTGCAATGAACGCAATAAATCAAAATCTGCTGCAGGTTCAAAAGCACATCCACCCATATCCTCAAATACTACAGCGGATAAAGGAAGTCCTTCTTCAGATCAGTAGCGTGGTATTTGTTTTCTTCCTGAGTGTTGCCTTTGTGGTGCTTCTATTATGAATACTTGACTGCACAACATGCTCAGCATACTGTAAATGCCTCAAATATCAGTCTGTGTGGATTGCGTATTGAGATTTCCATCCGGTTGCGTGTTCCTACAGGCGGTATCCCCAGGGAGAGCAAGTCAATTGCAGGGGGTCCCTGGGGCATGAGCTCCAAGCCTCAGGCGCAAGAACAGATTAAGTCCAAGATGGAATTTCTGATTTGTTTACTCTCTTTTTTTCTGTTACGCAAGGGCAAAAATCCTAACTGCTGTTGCAGTCCTCAGCAGCGCTCCAGGCCATTTAATGCTGCGAAGTGCATATCAAAACTTTTTATTGGGTATCATTTTCGTTTGTTTCATTTTTAGCCGTGAAAAAAGGTCGTTATAAGTGTTGCTGATAAAAATCAAAGCGTCTGCACTTATTCTGAATGTTCATTCACAGATGAGCTTAATGTTTTTATTTCAAGGATTAAGAGATATGGAAAGCCATTCATATTTAATATTTTAATCTGGAAAGTAAACCATCAAAAAAATCCAGTAAACATCTCTGAGAATTCAATTTGAGTACTTTCTCTGTTCTGAACTCTGGTGAGCTGCCAACATAGGTTGCATTTTAAGGCATCATAAGCACAATACCAACACAAAGCAGGCAACTGTTTCTGCAGCCTTTATTCACATGAATTCTTAATTGATAATGCACTGAAGCTGACTGAATGAAAGCATTCATCCAAGATGGTGGACAATTATATGTTGTTCTATTTAAAAAAAAAAAAAAGAGTTAATTCAAACTTTAAACAAATAACTCTTTTACCCAATATTTGTGTGTGTTAACTAGTTTTATGCCAGAGTATTGCATTGTTAGCTTATAAATCAGTGCGCCATTTGTGCACAGAGCGCTCTAAATTAGTTGATCACTGAGACACTATTTTTGTTAATATCTTGAATTACGATTTTGTTTATATTTTCTATTTACAAGTTTTAGTAATTTTGTATGTTTTTGTGTTAAACTAGGCCTACATGAAAATGGAAAAGGTTGCACTGACAGCTAGCTAAAATAAAATTTAAATAAGTTAATTTTTTTGCACTTTTTTTAATAAAAAAACCTGAAAATTATTATTTTTGTTTTTTTTACGGTCTAAGTTTTAGTTATAATCATATCCCTGCTCAATTTTTGAGGTTATATTTCAATTAGTATGTAGACAGCAAGGAATTGGAACATAGCCATTGTTAGTGTCTACGCATCAAACCACACATGCTAGTCCTTTACTTTGCATTACAGGGAAGTCTTAAGGGCGTCATTTTGTTTGTGAGACAGACGGAGTAAGTGGATAGGATATGAATATATAATAAAATCTAAAAGTAGGCTACCTGCCGGGTAAGATGTGCTTAACGCTTTAATGTCCTTTAAAATGAATGGAGCTGTCAAACGTAAGTTCTGACAGCATTTATTTGTGCCTCTAGCCCTCAGCTGGGAGAGAGTTAAGAGACAATGCTTAAATGGCAATGTTCCTGCAGCACAGACGCCAGACCGACAGAGGTACGGTTGTTTAATAGAGATATGTTCAGGCTGACAGACTGTGGCTATCATGAGGGCTTAGCAACACGTAATCATCTACTGGATAAACGTTCAGATTAAAGCACTCAGTAATTCTGTATCGAGCCTTTGTTACAATGTGATAAAGAGGATTTTGGCGGTAAATGCTTCACTCCAAATAGGTGTGGTAAATTAACCATCTGTTTGTAACCCTCATAGACATACAGTAATAAATACATAGATGCCCTATTGGCCGCTGGAGCGTACGTCAACAGCGCCCCCATATTGCGGAGGGCAACTTTCTCATACTTCTCAAAACGAGAACTGAGAAAAAGGCCTGTTTCGTGTGCTGCTGCTGCTGCTTGGGGCTGGACAAATTGCCACAACTGAAAACAGGTCTAGAGGAATTATTTTTCACAAGCAAGACTGAACATTTGATTCTGGTTGTATTTGATATTATTATTAATAGTAACGTTTAGAGGAGAAAAGCCGCAACATGTAATGTGACTGTTATTGCATCACGGAATGTAGTTTTAATAGTTTTTCAGTCGACAATGCAAATCTGTGGTTTATTCATAAAGATAGCGCCTATTTAAAATTTACGTTTCTGAGTTTTCGGAGTTGTGAGATCCAGGCTTTCACCGGGTGCACAGCGCTCATGTACCCCGCCTGGAACAGCCTATGGCTAAGCCACACCCTCAAACACGATGAGCCAATCACAGTGCGCAGCTAAATCAATACACTCTGACATTTTCTGCTTCCACGTCCATTGAAATGCATTAATCAGTTTTCATTTGTTTTTTTCTTGTCATTTTAAGTTTAAAATGGTCAAACGGTGTGCATAGGGTACATGCAACTCCGACACCAGGTTCCCGAGAGGCTGGGCGACAGTGTGTATTTTATTACCCTTTCCCAAGCCACATCTCAACCGAGATAAGTGTCTGCTCTGGATTAAGTTATGCGATAACCCACAACCCCAACTAAATATGCATAGATTAAACAAGGATGTCTACATCTGTTCTAAGTTAAGTCAACAACGTATTTGAACGCATTTATCTATAAAATCTCTAACGTAACGTGAGGCTAACGTAAGACTAAAAAGCCAGATAGCCTTCATACCTGAGCTTTGATAATTCCTTATTTTTAAAAAAAACGTTTTATAAGTCTAACTATCGATATTTTATGTAAAATAAAATGACTTTTTGTACACCACGTACAAACCACTGACATATTAATTTAATTTTTTTTTGTTGGTTTTCATCCAGAAAAACTGCAGGTCATCATTTACTTGCATTAGATTACAGTGCAGTCTTACCCTCCTCAAAATGGCGGACACTTTGACGCAGCAGCAACAACCCCCACACTTATGTGGGCGTCTATGTGTTTATTATGTATATTTAGCATCGGTTTAGCATCTTTTGAGCACGGTGGGCACCCTCGACTCAAGCATTTGATTATTTCCTCCAAGCTGACAGCCTGCAGGTGACTACCAATATGAAACTATCCCACTGTGCCATGCAGTTGCAGATTGTTAGTTGGGGCGGTATCAAATTGTTTATTTGATACATTTAATCTCTGTATTGCGTGTATTGAGCAATTTCTCACAGAGCGGGAACAGAGTCGGTGGCCATGGAAACATGGAGGTTCTGTGCCAGCATTACAATTCTGTGAGTGTCGAGTATGTGTGTAGGACTGCTAAAAAAAGGCTGCCAGTGTGTCTTTTAATGAGGATAGGATGGGCAAGCATTTTTTAGTCATTATACAATGATAGCGTAATTTTAGCATTCAAACTCTATTAAAAGAACTAGGGTGCCTGTTCCTGTCCAAAAGAAAATGAATGGGGCTTTTTTTATTTCCTCAATAAAATAGGCATGCTTGCACTGAATGTTTGTGGTCAGCTGAATTGCAAATGAGTTTGAATAAATCCACAGAGGAGGTGAAGGTCTGAGGCTATATAACCAAAATGAGTCATAAAGGCAGAAGTATCCCGGCGGCTTAGCCGGGAGTGATGTTGATGTGGTCAGAACTTAGAGGCTAATTGGATGGGACTGTGCACTAAATTAGGACCATTTACCTACTAACTGCAATTGTCTCTTGTGCACCTCTTCTTGAAATAAATCACATCAGGTGAAATTAATCATAGTTGGAGGAAACCATGACTAAGCGAGAAAAAAAAAAAAAAAAAGCAAGGGCAGACCCCTGAAAAATGCAATTTTATGAGGGCTCTGCCACATTCTCTAACTTTGTCACATTACAACTAAACTGATTCGGCCAAATCAGGAAGCAATCAGCACAGCAGGAAGAGAGCGAAGGCCTCACCGGCCCGGCCTGCCACGGCAAACCTGAGCGAACCAGCGGCCAAGTGTCATCACGTGTGGGATTGGCATGGAGACCTCGGGTTTCACGCTACACATCCATCATCATGAGGCTTCTCCGGTTCAGTGCTGCAGGGTCACATGTGCCTTTTCTAGTGCCCTACGTCTGCTTTGACATATTGACTGTGACATTGCAACCTTTTGTGCAGAAATTTCCAAATAAACTTTTAGGGGAGAGGAAGGTCTGGAGGGGTGGATGGGAAAAGGTAATCGGCTTAGATGTTGGACAGAAAACAGGAAACGTCAGCTTTGATTCTTTTTCTCTCTTGGTAGAGGTTTGTGCCACCGAAAACACTATTACACACTACATTCACACAAAAGCACAATATACTTGTCAGTCGTGTTTGATAAATGCAACTCTGTTGCTCACACACAGTTCTGTTATAAACAAAAGCAACAACTGTATTGTATAACCAAAGTGGATTTTACATTTTCAGGGCTTGCAGCTGAAATAAGACGACACAGACGACATGTTAGCTGTCATGTCACGCAGTGCGATACTGAGAGTTGTGCTTTTTTATGTGTGGTTTTATTTTAAAATTTAAAAATGTTACAAATTCTGCATACAAATCTGCTGTTGATGAATTAAAATCCACACTATACTCTTAGAAGAAACTTGCATATTTAGTTTGAATTCATTTTTAATTGTACTTATATTCAATTAATTAAATAGCTCATAAACATACTTTATCATTAGAAAAAAAACCTGTTAAATATGAAAGTATTATATATGCAGTAACATTTCTCCTAAAATTTTGACATAAAGAACGCTTTTAAACTGTAAATATTAGGCACTATACTCTCTGCACTTCTGTCAGACAAACCATGATAAGTAAGTTACGTTTTTGACGCTGTTTGACTTGCTTCATCTGCACTAAACAACACAAGACAGATGTCATCCACATTGTACGAATAAATGTTCCCAACCTTTCCGCTAAGAAATAAATTGTAAGCATCCAGACTGCGATATGCTTTTATCACATCTCTCTTTCACACGCAAGCAGCCACAACACGCAATCAGATGAGCAGTCAGACTATTCAGGTAAAATGTTAACACATCAAAGTCTCATTTAAAGTCTGCGTGAAACAGAAGTTGAGATTGTCATTTTTTCCTTGTCGTGACATACTGTATATACGGGTGAAACGGCTTCTGAAATTAGAAAAAAAAAAAAAAGTAGGGCAGGGCTTGATTTCATCCTTCGGGAATTGATTGGATCGTAGGAGGTTGGGCGTTGCAAACAAAATGGAGGCAGATTTGAATGCGATTCTCTGAGAGGCAGTGCACCGATAGCCACACCCTGATTGGATCTGGCCGCACCCTTTCGCCATGGCACGTGATCGAAATAGAATAGACAGAATATGGGGGAGGGAAGGGTAATGTATTTGATTAAAGATTATAAGGGTACATGATTTTTTTTTAAAAAAATGATAAAAATAATTTAAATGGTCCGAGGATTTCAATCATCATTTATTTTCAGTTTTTGGAAATACTTTCACCGGAAATGAATCAGGGCCAGACGTTTACATCCTTGAAATGGTCTATTGCAACTGGAGCTTCTAACTGCAGTGATGCAATGACTTTACCAATTGGTGATTGGCTCTTTTATTTAGAAGGCAGGACTCATTCCGCCATATTGCACATTCTCATATTCATAGTAATAGGAGTTCATTGTATTTATATAGCCTATCTAAAATCTTTGGTCAAGAACCCAAGGGTTCTATATTGAATCCTGGGTTTCTTTTTTCTATTACCCCTTTTCCACCAAAGCATTTTGAGAGCCACGCGTGAACCAGTTCTTTGTGTTTCGACAGCCAAAGAACCGGTTCTCGGCCAGGAAAACTGGTTCCAAAGCGGCACCAACTCTTTGCTGGACTAGAACCGTTCTTTTACCACGTCATGCTTACGTCGGGGGCTGGGGCGGGTTTAGGTGTGTTCTAAACTTCTTTTCTGACCATCGCAAAGCCAGGAGAAACATTTGCAGAAACACGATGGAGTCGGCCTTTGTAATTGTTATGCTTGAAGCTGGTGCAAGCATTTCTATTTAAAAAAAAAAAAAATAATAATTGAAAACATAAGCAAAGAAGAAAACAGTCACAATATAGAACAAATAAATGGAAAGAAAAAAAGACACAAGACAGAGGTACTTAACTTATCAGAAAAGATTACAAGACTTACATATTTCAATTGTTTTTAAAGCCTTCTTGGTACACGAGTCAGAGATAATCCCATAGTAATGTTGTACTTGCAAGCATTTGTAGCTAAGACGTATACAGTGACGTAACGACGTCGTTCCCTGGGCGCTCTAGTCAGTGGAAAAACAAACAGGTTCTGAAAAGGTTCGCAAGTTGAACCAACTCCGAACCAACTTTGAACCTGCAGCAACAGTTCCGAACCAGTTCTTTTTCGGTGGAAAAGCGGTATACGAGTGAATTAGTTGTCAATTGTCAGTTTATATACAGCGCTATCATGAGTGATACATTTTTTTTTGATTTATTTTATAAAGTAAAATAAGTTACAAATAATGCATTGGTGTTGATTAATAAAGATCCACAGTTGTCTGCACTGTTAAAAGTGATTTGGGCTTTTAGTCAGAGGGACTATTTTTGTCAAGCTGACAGAACTCATTGCCCATTGCAACAAAGCAAGAAGAGTTACAACAACTTCAACTTGAAAAAAGCGCGGAAACTCGTTTATAACTCACAATAATAATTTCAGTTAACTTTAGAAAATAGGTCAAGGTGGCCATTTCAACCAACACGCATGCGCCTGGAGTGACGTGCACGTGCAATGTTGAACTCTGAAAATCTGAGCTGACCGCCATCTTTTTTCCTCGGAGCCGAGCCAAGTAAGTACATTTAAAATTGTTTTAACTTAGTTGAAGTTCATCTGTTGGTAATGTACATTCCTCACCTAATCTCTTTCCGTCTCAAATGATCCGTAAACATAACCTGTGAATTATATAACTTCGTAGGTTTCTGGAAATACTTTAGCAGGTAGCTTAGCTCAGCGCCTGAGTGTCACACCAATTATTTAATGTAGGGTTGAGTCTCATATTCGACATTTACAAGTATTCGGCACGATAATATACTCTTTTACAAGTGAAACGGTGCGAGGCCTGTCCACATTATTATGGAAAAATGTGTGAACATTAAACCCGGGTCAACCCGCCAATCATGTACGTAACATCGCGACTCCTACAAGATGCTCGCACTCCATCAACCTGGCACAGGATTAACGTAACAGACAGTGAGATAACATTGCAACTCATGGTCCGTGTGGAAGAGGGGTCCAAACCCGCCGTAGTGTATGGACTATATTTTTAATGTTGAGTTAGATGCGTTATATGAAGTGAAAGGTGTTTTTATTTTTAATGTGCGTAGTAATATGTGCCGTTACGCGCAGCAGTGGGGGTCGCCAGCTGGAGATCAGACGTGGGTTTTTTGCAAGCGGGGAAGTAAAGTTTGAAGAGTTACAACAACTTTAACTTAGATAAAAAGCGCGGAAACTAATTAAAAACTCACAATAATCCTTTCAGTTCACTTTAGAAAATAGGTCGTGGCCATTTCAACCAACACGCATGCGCTTTGAGTGACGTCACACGCAGTTTTGAAATCTGAAAATCTGAGCCGACCGCTATAATTTTTCCGTCCAAGTAAGTACATTTAAAATTGTTTTAACTTAGTTCATCTGTTGGTAATGTGCATTTGTCGTCTAATGTTTCTCTGTCTCAAATGATCCGTAAACATAATCTGTGATGAATATTTCATGTTCGTTAGTTATTTGAAAATACGTCGTTAGCATGTAAGTTAGCGCCGGAGTGCTACAGCAAGTATTTAATGTAGTGTTGAGCCTCAAATTCGACATTAATAAGTATTCGGCACCTATTATGTACTGTTATACAAGTGAAACGGTGCGAGACCTGTCCTCATTATGGAAACATGTGGGAACATTATACCCGGGTCAACCCAATTTACATGACGTCGCGACTCGTAAAAGAAGCATTGCTCGCACTCGATCATCCTAGCACAGCATGAACAGTGAGATAACAGAGCAACTCGGTCCGTGCGTAAGAGGGGTGCAGCAAACAAAACTATATATTTTATGTTGAGTAAGATGCGGTATCAATACGAAGTGAAAGGTGTTTTTTTTTTCATGTGTGCCGTTACGCTCTGTATCAATGTCAACGCGCAGCAGTGGGGATGTAACTTAACGGTCGCGCAGCCCGGAGATCTTTAGACGTGTTTTTTTTTTTTTTTTTTGCAAGGAGGAATGTTAAGTATGAGAACTATAGAAACTCACATTAATCCATTTAGTTTAGCCGTCCAAGTAAGTACATTTAAAACAGCCTCTCTTCAACTCGCACCTCCTATGACACCATTTTGAAAAAATTATGTCATACTACATGAAAAATATTTATGCAATCAACCCAATTTTGCTGATAACTATTGTATATGTTTTTATTTCTTTCTTTGTATTTTTTTCTGTACAGGGTTACTTCACTTCAGTCTAGCGCTTCACTTCAGCACAGCTCTGTTTGGGGCAACTGCCCTTCAATGAGGTGGTCCTGCAAGTGTTGCAATTTCTCCTCGCCGAACCAACGCACACTAATTGTCCATTATAAGCTGAAGCACTGTCATCAGGCAAGGAACTATCCTCTTCCCTGTGTCTATGCAGACTGTGTGTGCTCCTTTAGGACAGAATCATCTCTGAAAAAACATTTAACCAGAGACCATAGTCAAGCCCGTTCAAAGCAGGTGACTGCAAAGTAAAATTGTGAACTGTGCAATTTTTCAGAGACTTGTAGTGATACACAGTATTTTACACATTTGAAAATACACCTACACAATAAGGAAACTGTAAAATGTCCCTTTAAAGACTGTAGTTTTCAGTCGATTGTTGTCGACAGTGATTGTTGTAAAATACAGTCTCTGCTGTTGCTAAATTGCGGGATGCTTTTAATAATAAAAAGAGCTAACAAAAGCACAAAATTTGCGCAAGAGATGCTGTTCCCAGTGTGGCGCGCACAACGAGACAAGCAAATTATACTCAGGCTTCATATGCGCGTCTAAACCATAGGTCTAAACGATCAAATGTAGCCTGCACAAAAATGTCAAAACGACCGGCTTGGAGATTAAAGGCCATTTTTTACTTCTGCGTCGAGGGTACGCCGTAGTGTACGGCGTTGGCTTCGCACGTAGGCGACGCCGTCGTGAGCATTTATACTTCTGCGTTCAGGTGTTGGTTGCTCTGCAGTATTGCTCCGAAACGCTAGTTGGCGGCGGAGGGTTTTAATGTTCCACTGTGTTTAGATTCCTCGCGGCTAGGTTACTACAAGCAATAGCGACTGAAAGAGAGTGGATCATGTTGGAGTTGGAGCTTATTGGGGTGGAAAAACAGTTCATTTTAGTGAAATTACTAAAACTGAAAGGCAGAAATGACAGAAGACGTCGGAGGAGATGGTACGTGTGGAAATGCGTGAGAAGGTACGTGCGGAAATGCGTAGGAGGAAATACGACGCTACCAAGCCGACCAATCACCGATCTTGCGGTCCGCGTCGTCGCGACGTGTACGCGGTATGGGACGCGTCTGTGCGTATGCTACGCCGTACCTACTGCGCGCACCCTACGCAGAAGTATAAATTGGCCTTAACACTTAAACCGTTTATGTCTAAAATGAACATAGTTATGGAAATAGTTGGGAGAAAATATGGTGCATCAGTTATCTGCACTCGTTCTTAAAGGGGCAACAGTATAAACGTGACGATTGCGACATTACTGAGAATCAAACAAAAGGCAAAGAGAAAATCACTCACAGCTCTTGAATGAATAACTTCAGCTTTAATAAGCATAAATCTATCTATGATAAACTTTGCAGTGCTATTTTACTTTTGATTACTTTATTATAATTCTTTTTAGACCATACCTGAATAATGTTAGTAGACCTTCCTGAAATCAAAAGCACTGTGTAGGCCTGCATAATGTGTATCTTTGTTTAATTGTCTATCTATTGTTTAATAAATATATATATATATATATATATATATATATATATAGACATACATACGTACATATTATCCTTGCCTGGATAATATGTACGTATGTTTATTTCATATAAAGTTTATTTCAGCATCATATAAAATCAACAAAAATGATAAATAATGTTAAAGCAAACACAGATCTGGTATCGGAAAAGTATCAGTATATCAGCCAATATCCAAAGTCAGGTATCGGGATCGGATCGGAAGTGAAAAAATGTGGATCGGTGCATCCCTAGTCTAATTACATATTGCGACCTAGTCAACCGTTATCTGAGATTTGTTTTCATGATTGCTGAATGTAAATAGTTGTATCTCTAAAAACAGTTTAGCCTATAACTGTGACGATCTGCGGCTGGAGTGCCCGTTTGAGCCTCTGGGGGGCACTCCTTCCTAGTTTATCGTTTCATTCATGTTTTACCTCGACTGATTATGGTTTATTTCATGCACCTGTGTTTTATTATCTTGTTTAGTGCACCTGTCTTAAGCCTGAGTTTGCCCTTTGTTCGGGGCTCAGTATTGTGTGTAGTGTCTGACTGCTTCGAGTGTTTTCCTAGTATTTCCTAGTTTCCTTAGTATTTCCTAGTTTCACGGTTCCTGGACTCCCTGCCTGTATCTGGTCTTCCCGTTTGCCTTATCACTGCATTGTTTGATTGCTGATCTGGACTGCTTACCTGGCTTTGACCCCTGCCTGTTTCCTTGTACCTGTCTCTGGATTCCCCTCATAATAAAGCCTGCGTTTGGATCACCTCTGTCCCTGTTCCACGTGCAGTTTCATGACAATAACGCTAGTATAACGCTAGTATATAGGGCATAGAGTAAAGACAAATAAAAATTGCTTGTTATTACTACTAACAAGGCTCAAAATAACCCCACACTAAGACGACAGCATAATAAGGGTCCCTATGCTGTCGTGTTACTGTGGTGCTATTTTGAGCCTTGTTAGTGGTAATAAGCAATTTTTATTTGTCATTACTCTATGCCCTATTGCATTATACTGGTGTTATAGGCTAAACTGTTTTTAGAGATAAAACTATTTACATTCGATAATCATGAAAACAAGTCTCAGATAACGGTTGACTAGGTAACAATGCGTAATTAGACAAAATGTTCATTTTGTGCCGGAGTTGTCCTTTAATGTACTTGGAAAGGCACTTTGATACAGACAGAATAAATAAGAAAATGGCTCTGTAAGATGGAGTAGATGGAGAGAAGGCCAGAGTTCAAGTTTACCTCTTTGAACTGAAAGCTCTTTTTCTGTCATTTGATGGTTGACAAAAATCAGTTCTGATATTACGTATTGTTTTGCAGGCATCAAACCAAAGGAAGAGAGCAGCTGCTTTGCAGGGACTGCCATGGTACATGAAGGAAAATCCTTCTACATTGCTGAAGAGATGTGAGGTTAGCAGGAAAATATTGTTTAATGATACAAAACTAGTTCACAATGGGTATGGTTACACATAATTTTTTCAGGAATCCTCTGTGTGGATACACTATATAGCAAAACATGTCTAAAGCACAGGCACCTTTTTGTTTTTGTTTGTTTTCGCATGAAGCCAACAGATCCTGAAGAGGACTTCATCAAGGGAATGGTAATTGGAATCCTTTTGGTTGTTGAAGATGTGAAGGAGCCCCTTACAGTTTCCTACAATGATGTTGCCATTGTCATTGAGGAAAAGATTGTCTTGCGTCATCTTGCTGATGTACCCAACGCTGTTGTGAACCTGATGGGCCTGCTGTACATGCTGAACCTTGACTACCCAAAAGAGATGAAATATACTTTTGAGGTGATTCAACGCCTGTTCATGGGAATCGGGTCTGAGGCGTGCACTCCCAGGGTATATTCTCTAAAGAATAAACTGCTCAGTTAGATGGATGGCTCAGGAGGATGTTTCTGTATTTGGCCATTTACTATTAATTTACAATTTAATATCCACAAAAATGGACTGAATTAAATTCTGAGTTATTGTTTTTCCCCAAAGGAAGACTGCATTTATTTTAATTTATTATGTGTGGAACAGTATAATTTCAGTTTGTGTGCAGCCCCAAGCAAAAGTGTGTTAGAGGGTATACAGGCAAAAATTTGAATATGTCCCAAGGAAAGTCTCAACATCCATTGTCACTTATTGTAAAGCAAGGCTGGTTGAGGTTGGACTCGTTGGTGTTTTAATAAAGGTCCTTATTGAATTGTCTTTTCATCTAGTTTTTTCATGTGTTTATATTTAAGTTTGACTGGCCAATTCTCATGTAGATTTTTTGTGGATATTTGCTTAATTTTTTTAAATCTAGCAGTTTCTGTAAACTCAAGTAACTTTTCAAAAGAGCATGAGAAAAAATAATAATGTTGCTCTAACTTAATAAAATAAGTTAAACCAACATATTTTAGTTCTCTCAAGTAATGTTTTCCAGTCCACATTATTTGATCCAGAAAGTTGAGTCAACAAATCGCGAGTTGTATCAATTATGTATTCCATGTTGAGCCAACTTGATTCAGGAAGTTGAAACAACAGACGGCATGTTGAATCAACTCGTGTTTTGAAGTGTAAGAAATTTGACATTATAAGTTGACTCAACTTAACTCAGTCAAAGCAACAAGATGACTTGACTTAGTTAAGTTGAGTCAACTAATCGTTTTTTACAGTGTGTCAAGTCATGCAGCGCGAGGGGTGTTGTTTTCATGTGTGATTTATATTACGTTTTTGCTTTTATTATTATTTTTTTAATTTTCAAATTAAAAGTTAGAAATTGTGCATTCAAAGCAGATGTTGATTAATAAAAATTTACACCACACAACAGTTGCCTGTCAAATCAAAGTGCCATCACGAGTTTAATTATTAATTTATTCCAAAATAAAACATTCAGAGCTGCTGCTGATTAAGAAAATGTAACCGATGAACTTGCATCTAAATTAGAGTGTATTAAATGAATTAAGGCTTTCCAGTGTTCATGGAAATCACCATATTTGATATTTACTGGTTTTTAGACATTTATTATTTAAGACATTGTTTGACTCGCTCCTGTTAATTTAATTGTGACTCCTGTTAGTAAACATGGTGGAGAAACTTTAACACTTTTCAGTTCCGACCTCCTTTGCAAACCATTAAATGCAGTAATTTACCTTCATCTTTTACATAGTTGCGTTCTTCTCGGAATAATAACAGCTGAAGGTTATTATTTCTTCACTGTTGAACAACAATTACAAATTCTAACATTGAACTTATGACCAGGCTCACTGTAATTGTGAATTCATGCTGATATCTCATGACATGAATTGACAGCCTCCAACTTCTTCTGCCACATGCATTTAATTTACTGGCAAAGATTTAATTTTAGATTGAAAGTTCAGGTGGATTCAACCTCCAAAAGTGTCTGTTCTGCCAAGTCCCTTGCGTGAGGGCAAATACGGCAAAAGGGGATTGTGTTTTCATGGGAGTTAGTTACTTAAAGATCAAGACCCCCACAGGCAGAGAGATCCCGCATGGATTTGTGTGCTTTTGGACAGGTGGCTAACTCCTAGCGCAGATTTGTTCCATTATACAGAGAGAACATTGTGTACTCAATAGTGTTATTCCATGGAGATCCCAGACAGCCTATGGGTGGCCTACGTGTTCCTGGACGGCAGTGAATGAGAGCGAGTTTGCTGTGGGCACAGAAAGCCAATTCACCCCAGTGGAGTCTAAATGCCTCATCACACTCTTTAATTACACTTTGTGCCATTAGTCTGTTTTTCTATCAAAGAATTAGCCTCTAAGAGAAACACTCAGCACTGTGTAAACACTGAATGATAATGAGGAAAAGCTTTTAATGATGTCGGAAGTGCTTCTGCGGTTTTAACGTCCATATTGCGTACTCAATCTTCCATGGTGTGTTCCTTCTGACTAAGAAACTGGGCGTCACTGAAGTCAGGTACTTTTGTTAGTATATACTAACTAGCTTGTCTGTCTTAACCATTTCAGTGTAAAGCATTTTGTTCATTTTTCATCTCTTGTTATGCTCTGTTTCAAATTGTATTCTTTCCATTTTCTGAAAATGTTGATGATTGTTCAGACTCAGAGTAGGAAATAGTTCAGTGATGGGACAACAGTTTCCCTCCAAAAAGGCACACATTTTTGGGTCTTCTAAAGAATGGTTCAGTGGTTTAACCTGGTTGATAACAAACAATCATCAAATAAAATGATCCTTTTGCAATATAATGTATTGCCATTGGCCACTAGAAGAAACCATTAAAAAAAAAAAAAAAAAACAGTATCCATGTACACCACCATTCAAAAGTTTGTGGTCGGTTAGATTGTTTGGTAACACTTTAGAGTAATGGACCATCATTAATAGGTAAACATGCAGGAAGAAATGAGTTTACATTATCCAGCCCATTATCACTTCAGCTAATATCTAATATGGAGACAAGATTAACTAATCACTAAGTTCAAGCAAATATAGGTCTTAGATAGTTTCTTATAATCAATAATTAAATACTGAATGTGATTGGGCATAAATCATATTCATAAAATGATCATATGGTCATAAAATGCATCAATTGAGTGTTGTCACTTCTAGTGATCCAGACCATCATTTTAAAGAGAAAGATTATGGTGAAGATCACTAATAGTTCTTGGAGATTGACTAGGTAATTAGGCAAATGAGTAATTAGGGATGCATTTTATGACCATATTCAGCGTAAAAAAAGAATTATGTCTCAGACACATTAATGTTATGATAAGTAATTAATTGGTAATGCTTTATATCATTTGTCCTTCTTCTCTTCCTCCATAGTTAGCCTACCTATTAATGATGGTCCTTTATTCTTAATTGCTTAAGTTTTGAAAGAAGTATTTTATGCTCACAAAAACAAATCAATTATTCCTGTTATGAAAAAATGCATTTTCATCTGCTCTCCAGTCTTCAGTTACATGACCCTTAAAAAAATCATTGCAATATGTTGATTTGGTGTTCAAAAAACATTGATTATCTTTAATGTTAAAAATAGTTCTGCTGCTTAATATTTTTTCTGGATGTATCAGATTCTTTTTTCCAGGATTCTTTGATGAATAGAAAGTTGATTTGAAATCTTGTCTAACATTGTAAATGTCTTTTGATCAATTTAATGTGTCCTGATGAATAAAAAATAATCTTACGGATCCACACCTTTGAAGGGTATTGCTCTGGGTTCTTGAGCGGAGATTTCCTTGCTACGACACTGTAATCACTGTAACCAATTCAATCTTGAGTTCAGTTCAACCTCGAGTGACTTTTGCTTGTGCAGCTCAGGTCATTATCATTATGCTTTGGATTAGGGGGTTTCAAACTGTCAGTTCGTTTCATCTATCTTGGTCTCTAGTGTGTTAAAAAAGTGACATGCATTACGCTCTCAACGACTCGCTGTAAAAAATGGTGAATCCTCAAGGTCCAATTAACTAAAATTCAGAGGAAAATACTTATTTTAATGATTATGGCTTAT
Source organism: Pimephales promelas (assembly GCF_988280905.1). Lineage (NCBI taxonomy): Eukaryota > Metazoa > Chordata > Actinopteri > Cypriniformes > Leuciscidae > Pimephales > Pimephales promelas. The sequence continues at coordinate 31,562,418 of NC_142777.1, forward strand.
AGGTTTCCAAAGGCAGAGCTTCCGTAATTCCCCCTTGCATAACTTTGATGTGCAGTGCTGTAAAATAAATACCAGCAGGCATGTAATCTAATATTTTGAAAGGGTTTTGTTTTCATGTAAGTGAAATGAATGTATTGAAACTACGTTGGCGTACACACTGTTGAATAATTGTTTGGACTTGTGCGTGTCTTTTCTTTGACTGGCCGAGCAGAATAATAATTAGCCTAGATGTTGTTGTTTCCACTGTTCCACATGAAACTGCAGTGCGACGAGAAAGGCATCAAGCCTGGCATGTTTTCCGCAGAGAATCAGGCATTTCATATTTATCTTTTAACATGGCTATTTGCTGTTGAGACCAGAGAACACAACAGCATCTAAGTGGTTCAATGTCGTGTTTCACACCTAACAAGCCCACTTTGGAATTAAAACAGTGTCCTTGAGCTTCTCCAACAACAGATTATAATTATTTTTGGATCAGGTACATTTTACAATTCTATAGAAAAGTTCAATATGTCAGGAAATATTTTACGCTGTGATGTAGGTTTCAGTCCATTTATTTCATTCAGAGTGATGTGCATCAGATATTTGAGTGACTCATTTATTGAAACTTGGAACTTTGAAATAGCTGCACCCACTCTTTCTACAACGTCACCGAGGCTCGCCCCAATCTGCCTGATGGTGGCATTACAGCGGTCAAACGTATGAAATGCCTCAAGTGTCTTAAATCATTTGAATCATTGGCTCAAGGCGGACAATGGTGAACAAATTCCAAAAAATACTTGCAAACTAGTCCAGTGCAGAAAGATTCTTTGGAGTTTGATTGTCATTTATAAAAAAATTATCAAAGTTTGCGGCGGAACACCAAATTATTCAAAATGATCAAAGTTTGCGGCGGAACACCAAATTATTCCCTTTCATGGACTGTAATAGTTTCACCAAACTCACACACCTATATATGGGCTCAGCCTGTGGTCGCGTAAGAAAAGATGAGATGACTGAAAAAACATGAAAACGGCTAGCTATGCTACAGTCAGTCCGATTGATTTGAAAAATGGCATGTGGTGTCTGTGTCCAAGGTGCCGTGATTGCCTATGAGGACAGGTGCGTGTCTCGAAAAACAAGGCCGCTGTCACCCAATGATTTTCGAGCAGCTGTCAGACAAGATTTGGAGACCAATGGGAAAGAAATTCAGTCGGCCTGTTTGACTCACAACCCTAGGGCTGTGAGAAATTTGCACATGCCGACGACATGCATACCATTATGGTCGAACTGCTCATTTTTAACAGCTTTGCCTTTTGGACCAGGTCAATCGAATAGTTTTTTAAATATTGAGATTATTAGAGATAGATGGATGGGTGTGTGGGTGGGTGGGTGAATGGATGGATGGATAGGTGGATGGATGGATGGATAGATAGATGGATGGATGGGTGGATGGATGGATGGATGGATAAATAGATTTTTTTTCAATCATATTATTTAAAACCCAGTTCAGCTTTTTGTGGGCTGTGGCCAGATCAATTCAAATTCCAATTCATGAATTTACTTTTTAATGCATTTGATACTAGTCACGTGTTTGTGTTTTCCTGAAGGAACTGACTCCCCAAAGACATTTCATGCTGCGGCTACCACAAACAACATACAACAAGACAGACCAACACACAGCACAACTGTGAGAAATGTAATGAAGCCCTCTGGTCCATTTGTCCTTGTGAGCCTGACGTCAATCAAGTGAAAACATCTTGTGTGTTTTACCTGCGGCTGTCTCTGCGGCCCTCCCTCACGTCTAGATGCAGTCAGTGAGTGAGTGAGTGAGTGAGTGTGTGTGTGTGGTGCCAGTGGTAATTGGAATGCAGCATGTGACTCTGGGCTACAGAGAGAGCTGTCTGATGAGCCCATTTGTCTCCTAGCGCCATAGCAGCTCCAATCCTCCCCCTGCCACTAATTGCAGTGTTCGTCTGCGTGCATTATCTGCAAATGGAGAGCCGGGACGCCACACTTCACTTTCTCTATCGCATCGATCCTGTAGTAAGAGACAGCTTCTTTCACACTGACTGTTTGATCAATCTCATATGTGTATGGTACATTCAAACACAGAGAACAAAGGAGGAAGATCAAGAGAGACAATACATTTAAAGTAAGGCATAATTTAAAATTGTAAGTGCTTGCACTCATATTGATGTCATGGTCTTAGGTGGTATACAAACAACACCCTATAGGTGATTGACATTTAAACAGAGAAATGTAAAGAGATTGTCCTGTATAGTCTGTAATAGCTTACTTTGAGAGCAGTCTGTTATCGTACGTTCACACCGCCGCCGACTTCAGCTTCAAAAGCGGCCGGAAGTCATTTGTTTTCAATGGAAGCTGACTTTTGTCAGCTGCAAGGAGCGTCAAATCCATCAAATCCAGCGTCAATCAGAAAGTTGGAAGAAGCTCAACTTTATGGTAATGAGCTGTGACGCGGTTCAATGGCAAGCAGCGGCAAAACGCCAGCAACCAATCGGAATGTAGACGTCCTTCACGCTGGCTGATTCCAGAGAAATACACAATGTAAACTATCGCTCCTACCAAAACATTAGTTCCGAGAAAATGGAAGAGATGTATAATATATAATAATCGCCGTTGCTTCGATTCCTACTGGTTTTGTATCATTTATGACATGACGTTGTTTGCTTATAGGGACCGCATGAGCCCAACTTTTATTTGAAATATTTACGCTCGTTTTAAAGCAGGAATGCAATTAATTTGCTCATGGTGACACCGATTTGACCCCAAATAATAATAATAGCGAACTATTTTTTCCCGACCAAATGTGACCAAAACGGTTATAAAAATGCTGTAAAAGGTTTCTTCAATGTATTTTTGTTTATTACATTTCACGTTGCGACACTTCTATTCTCCCTGCAACGTCAGAGTGTTCAAAGCTTCCAAAGCGTCAACAAGCTTCCTCGTACTATTTGACAAGCATCCTTGACAGAGCGGCCACAGCTTCTTTGACGCTCAAGTTGACGGCGGTGTGAATGTACAGTTAGCATTTCCTTTCATTTCTGGCAGTTTGCAACCTGCATGCTGCTTTATTTGCTAATGGGCATTCAGTTCAGGAGGCTAATCATCTAAACCGTGAATGGCTCAGTAAGGGGTCAAGGTTTGGCTGGTTAGCATGGACCCATTAGCTCCTGCTGGTAGATGCCATTACTAATGATCCCAAAAGAACATGGACAATCCCAGACCTCTCATAACCATGCTGAGATGTGAAAATAGCAGACAGGGAAAAATATAAGTTTGATGTAATACAGGTGAAACTCGAAAAAACTGAATATCGTGCAAAAGTACATTTATTTCAGAAATATAGACTCCGTAAACGGAAAGTGAGATATTTCAAGCATTTATTTGTTATAATTAGCAATATTTGTTTATGAAATTAAATAAAAAAGGATTTTAAATACAGAAATGTCGGCCCTGTGAAGAGTATAATCATGCAAATATACTTAAAATTTGGTTTGGGCCCCTTTTGCATGAATTACTGCCTCAATGCGGCATGGCATGATGCGGCACTGTTGAGGTGTTATGAAGACCAGGATGCTTCAATAGAGACCTTTAGCTTTTCTGCATTGTTCGGTCTCATACCTCTCATCTCTCTCTTGGCAATGCCCCAAGGATTTTCTATGGGGTTCAGGTCAGGCGAATCAAGCACAGTAATCCCTAGCATTGAACCAGTTTTTGGTACTTTTGGCAGTGTGGGCAGGTGCCAGATGAAGTCAACATCTCCATAAAGCTTGAAGCATGAAGTGTTCTGAAATGTCCTGGTTGACTCTGGACTTAAAGGAGTAGTTCACTTTTAAAAAAAACTTTTGCTGATAATTTACTCACCCCCATGTCATCCAAGATGTCCATGTCTTTCTTTAAACCGATTGGTTCCCACTGAAGTGCACTATATGGAGAAAAATCCTGAAATGTTTTCATCAAAAACCTTAATTTCTTTTCGACTGAAGAAAGAAAGACATGGACATCTTGGATGACATGGGGGTGAGTAAATTATCAGCAAAAGTTTTTTTTTTTTTAAAGTGAACTACTCCTTTAATAAAGCACAGTGGACCAACACCAGCTGGTGACATGGCTCCCCTAACCAACACAGACTGTGGAAACTTCACACTGGACTTCAAGCGTCTTGGATTGTGTGCCTCACCATTCTTCCTCCAGACTCTGAGATCTTAATTTCCAAATGAGATGCAAAATGTGCTCTCATCAGAAAAGAGGACTTTAGACCGCTGAGCAACAGACCAGTTCTTTTCTTCTTTAGCCCAGATAAGATGCTTCTGATGTTTGTTGTTCAGAAGCGGCTTGACAAGGAATACGACATTGAAGCCCGTGTCCAGGACCCGTGCATGTGTGGTGGCTCGTCTTGATGCGGTAGCTCCAACCTCAGTCCACTCCTTGTGAAGCTCCCCCACACATTAGAATGGCCTTTTCCTGACAATCCTCAGCTGGCTGCGATCATCCCTGCTGCTTGTGCAGCTTTTTCTTCCACACTTTTCCCATCCACTTAACTTTCTTTTAATGTGCTTTGATACAGCACTTTGAGAACATCCAACTTATTTTGCAATTACATTTTCACTCCTTGTGGAGGGTGTCAGTGATAGTTTTCTGCACAACTGTCAGGTCAGCAGTCTTCCCCATGATTGTGAATTCTACTGAACCAGACTGAGAGACCCGTAGCAGGTGTTTTGGTTTAATTCTCTGATTATAGTGTGACATTGAGCCTACAATACTAAACCTTTTCACAATATTTTGAATTTCGGGATTTCATAAACATCAAAGTTATAACAAATAAAGGCTTGAAATATCTCCCTTTGCATGTAATGAGTCTATATAATATATTAGTTTCACTGAAGAATAACTGAAATAAATGAACTTTTGCACCATATTCTAATTTTTCGAGTTTCACCTGTATATAATTTTGAATTTGGGGGCCAGTTAGATTTTTTTATTTTTTATGACATTAATACTCTAATTTAGCAATGATGCAGTAAATTACAAATGTCTGTCACTTTTGATCAATGTTACAAAATATTTCAAAAGGCTTTTGAACTTTGGGTAACACTTTATAATAATACAATAATAAAGTATTACAAATCATTTTCAAACTATTAGTTAGTTTATATATTGTAGTCTCTATTGTGATTAGGCAAATATTAATAGGCTATATACAAATGTAGTTCTTTATTCATTCACTGTCTCTGTAATTTACAACATTTTAATTGTTTTATTAGCTCATATGTGAAGAGTTACATAATGTTTTGGTAGGTTTATGTCATGGAAAATGGGAAAAAGTAATTCATTATAAGTGCTTTAAACCAAACTTTACTCAACATTAATTGCATTCAAATTAAGTGTTCCTTAAAATGTTTACAAATACACACACACACACACACACACACACACACACACTGAAAACTGGAGTAATGATGCTGAAAATTCAGCTTTGACATCACGGGAAAAATGTATTATACATAAATTGAAAACAGTTTATGATAAAAAAAAATGCAGTTTTGCTTAATTTAACAGACTTTTTTCAAAAACATTATTTTTATTTATATTTATTTATTTTTCAGATTCAGATTATGGGTCAAAATACTACAGCAAATTATATATTTATTTCGATTCAGAATATGACAGTTTGTCTTTTTTTACTAGTTTGTCTTCTTTGTGAAACTGTCATGGTTGATGATGCATCATTCCGTTAAAATTAAAAGACATTTTTTTTATGTCGATTCTCATTTTGCAACAAAAACAAGATTGTCATTCTTGTGTTTTAACAATCAATAACAAAATACATGATTTTTGTAAGATAGATTTTCCTATTGCATTCTCAGGTCAACAGCAGTTTGTCACAACCAAAAAGTCAACAATAATTTTTATGTGTGCCAATCATGTGTTTTCATATTCTTCAGTTACATTTTAAGGCAATCACGAATAACTAAAACCGAGCTAAAGCAAGACACATTAGCACATAGAACACTGTGTGGAATGAATCAAGCATTGTTTTGTTTTTTTTAACTGTCAAACAGGTTTTGCCAATGTCACACAAATGGTTTTGCATCACACTCTCGGAAAATAACAAAAACAGTTAATTTATTATAAGAATGATATCCAAAAAGCATAACACAAGGACAGCTGCAACACATTGGTCATTTCAATAAATCTTCAGTCTCTCCAGCTTTTCCATGCATCTCACCTGCCAACATGAATTATGAACATGAGCAATTTATTATATGAAACTCGGAAATTTGATTTGATTGCGGCAGGTAATGTTAGCTGGGTGATCTATAATTAATCATAGTTTGGAATAATGCCTAATGATGTGGTTTTATTGTTCCAAGTCCATTACTAATCTCCTTTGTTTGTGTATGTGTGTGATTTTCATTTATACAACACACACATAATTGAAATTACTTGAGCATTGAAAAGCAACATGTTATCCTGTTATTTCTCTAAGGCCAGACTACAGTATATCAGAGACCCAATCTTAATATCTTAAAATTGATTTCCTCTGCACCATGCTCTGAGGAACATGCATTTATTGGATGCTGAATAATGCTATATGCTGTGGCACATGTTTTAAAGCTGTGTATTTGTACAAAACACCAGAGACCCTGCAATACAGTTCAGCATCTATTATTGCTTTATTTGTTCATAGATGAGGAAAATAAGTTTCCATTTCATCTCCCTTTTTTTTGAAAAAGTTTCTCAGAAGTCTTCCGAAGAACAGAGCATTTTGTGAATTTCTGTACGTATATCTTGTCAGAAGTAATTTTTCAGCTGCAAGCAACTGAGAAAAGTCAATCAACAGTCAATATTAAAAAAAACGGAAAATAAATTTAGCCATTTTTTCTTTGCAAATAAATTTGTTATGATGATAAGCCGTGATTTACACGTTAAGACAGAATGAATGAAGTGTGACCTTGTATTTGATGTTGTATTCCTGTTGGGAACTGTGTAATCATTATTGTTTATGATTTTTTTAACGATCAAATCACTGATTAGCAGCTTTCAACAACCATTTATTGAGTCTGTACACACATTCTTACCATAAGCAACTTTGCAACTACATGTGAACTACCAGTCATTAGAATACTGGTACACTGTCTGCTTTACATCTGCTCACTCTTTGTTTTGATTTCTCCCAACAGACGGTCTACTGACTGTAAGTAACATTTCAAGTAGCTATGTCATCTTATTCTACTAACCCGGACACTTCTACTAATACTCTGAGAGCAGTAGATGAAATACACAAATACTTGAGTAAAAAAAGCCCTCCTTTTCAATTATACTTGAGAAAAAGTTCTTAATTTTTAATGTACTTGAGTATTAAAAGCAAAAGGTACTGATGGATGAATGTTTATTTTGCAATTTTACATACTCTTCTGTTTAGAATATGTGTGGGGGGAGGGAGTGAATACTGTATATGTACTAGACAAACAGATAAGGCTTAAATATTCGCTGGCCAATAAGGAAGATTATGCAGACAACACACTATGTATTGATTTGCAAATAAGAAAATGTGCGGATATACTAGTTTCATCATTTGAAACTGCTACGGCAGCAGAGGAGATGCATGAGCCTTAAATTGCATTATTACATGGGTAATTTTGATTGGTCAATCACACCATCCAGCAGTATGTTATCCCCGATAACCACTGATAAAAAAGGAAACACTGGCTTATCCGGTAACTGAATTCGCAGCCCGTTCTCATCCCAAGGCGTCATATACTGACGCTTTTGACATTTCGTCTACATCCAACGCACATGGCACCCTTTACCGTCAATATGAGATATATATGGGCTAGAAGGCGCCTCCTAGTGGTCTAACCCTAAACCTACTCATAACCGAACAAAGCACTTTGTGTGTTATATTGACGCTAAAGGGTGCCATGTGCGTTGGATTTAGATGAAATTTCAAAAGCGTCACTATATCACTCCCTGGGTTGAGAACGCGCTGGAATTCAGCACTTTGCGCTTGCTAAGAACGTTTTTTTTATCTCACGGTTTGTGTTTTTGTGAGCTAATAAAATATTAAAGCTCAAATCAATATTTTCTGTACAGTTATTTTATTGATGTCATCTGCTATTGCGGACTCGCTCTCTCGTTCATACATACGCAGCTTCTGCCATTTTGCGACGATTATCTTTGTACACTGAAATGGATAAGATAAAAAACTGGTACCATTTTAAAACATTTAAAAAAAAAAATCACCTATTCTTATAATTATTTCTGTGGTGAAATGCCATGCAATAAGTGGTATGCAGTGTTGTGCCTGAACGCGTTCATATTTTGGGCGAACGTGAACTGAATGTACTGTATTACTGCCTGATGAATGTTACTGTGAACGCGTTCATTCTGGCGTCTGTAAACGCACGCTCTTTCAGTTTGACTTCGTACAATAGGATGCCAGATTTCTATAGAGCATTCCAGGTGAAAACCCGGCTAAAACACGTAAACAGGCCTTAATATGTAGCGAAAAAACACCCAATCTGGCAACACAAGACACCAGTGTTGCACCACGGCACGTCGACAAAGCTGCATCGTTTTAAACTGTTTTTATGATGAAGTCTGTGAGGATGGGAAAAATGTTACATTTCTGTGCAAACTGCCCATCGATACAATAACTGTTGTCTGTGGTTGTATATGAGCTGTGGCAATAAAAAAAAGTTTGCAACATATGGAAAAAAAAGAACTATGAATGAACTAGTTCATTTTAAAATGTGTGAACTGAACTTTTAACTAGTTCACATAGAAAGTGAACTTTCCCAACACTGGTGGTATGACTGTGCTGTATCCCATATATGTCCATCAAGTTTGAACTTGCTGCTTGCTAGAAACTGCTATTGCTTAAAGAGCTAATAAAATATTTCGACTCGGATCAATATTTTATATCTAATTATTTACTTATGTGGAAAGTAGCCGTGTAATAAGTGGCATAATGTACTTCCAGCCGTATATCATCACAAAGTAAACACTGTCAGGGTTTGTGCACCTTCCTCATGCATTTTTTGATCAGGAGATTCAGTACTCATATGCATAGAAGACGCATAACAGCGCCCCCTACTGAAAAACGGTGAAAACAGGGAAAAGCCAGTAAATTTCCATCAGTGGTGGGGAAAGAGTTAATGAGAGTTAGTTGACGTGTACTTGCAAAATTAATTATAGTTTATAGAAAGTTTAAAGGGGACAATCAAATTAAAGTGTCACCAAGTTCTATCATCATTTACTCCCTACCTGCTGGTCATTCCAAACCTGTTTGACTTTCTTTCTTCTGTGAAACAAAAATGAGTTTCACACATATATTGTGGACCCCAATGTTCTTTACGGTATCATCTTTTGTGTTCCAAAGTCATACAGGTTTGGAATTACTTGAGGGTGACTGTACATCTTTTTAAAAGAAGACTGTGTTGGATGTCCATCCATTCTCAGGTGCATGTGCCTTGCAGGGCCATAATCTGTCCTTGCACTGAGGTTATACCAAATCCATTTCTTTCTATTTTGATGGAGTGAATGAAAGTGAGCAGGGCTCCCAACAAATCCCCAGTGGAGATGCTCGGCTCAGACGCGAAATTTCACAGTAAGTCACTTAAAGTTCAGCGACTGACGATAATCAAAAATATACGTTTAAATGCTGAGTGCATTTTACGACCAGACTCAGATCTTTTCAACCATTTTAAAGCAACAACCAGCCTGGCTCAAATTCTCTGATGGCAGAGCGTATGCTTTTAAAACATTTTAAAGGCTGCCGTTTCCATCCAGGGATTGACGGGGACGGCAACACTGTTGGGTTAAAAGGTCAAAGAGACGAATCTAGGACAGTTGCCTTCTTGAAATAAGCGAGAAGATAGTTCTTCTGTGTGAATTACCCCTTATCATCCTTTCAGTTTGTCCCCAGGCTCTTTGGACAGAGCTTTCAGAGTTGAGAATCCATTCAGATAGGGACTGTGCGAGTTTGTTAACCCAGGGAAGTGACCTCTATTTCAGCGACTATATGTTTATGTTGCTGGATGCTCCAGAGATTGTTTTTCTGCCCCAGCAAAACTTTGCTGCCCCTGTCGTAGCAGAGTTTTTATTTTCTCTGCTCCTTGAAAGTGGAGAGTTTGACACGGTCTTATTAAGGCTTATTCCTCCCTGCTGTGAAAACTGCATAAAAAAGTCTTCTAGATTTAGTCTTGGGCATTTATCATTTGTGCTTGCTCAAATTTTGAAAGTAAAGTTGAACAAGTATCGATCATTATGATAAATGCTAAACGCTAAAAGTTGTTTCCTTTAAGAAAAATATTGGGTGAAATGGCTGTATTATTGAATACTGTGTATATGCACTGTACATATACGTACATTGATTATATGCATTTATATAATATATATATGAGTGTACATTGATTATACATATATATACATATATATATATATATATATATATATATATATATATATGTATTAATATGGTGTAGTTATTGTAAAAAGTATTATATTTGTTTTCTGTTTGTTGTTGATATCCAATAAAATGTGCCGTCAAAGAATTTGTTCCTCGTCATTTTGTTATGTTGCTGCCCTAAGTTACTACTTTAATTAAATGACATTTTTATTTCACATCACTCTACATTCCATACACCATAATGACAAAGCAAAAAACAGATTTATGACAAAAAATGAGCGACTTGGTAATCTCGTCGTGTTTTATGTTATTCTTGCCATTTTGGGACCTATGCATTTTAAAATGTCAATAATATTCTCTTATCTCAAATAAAACTGTAATGCTATACGGAAACTGATCCTTTTCAAACAGATTGTGAGGAATCTGTCAGACCTGAACTCAAGCCAATTTTAAAGGTGAGCTCAGTAATTTTCCCTCATTAGTAAATTTCCCTCTTTTTTCACATTAATGAAAAATATTTGAGATGCAACTAGCAACCTAAAGCTGTTTTATTTTACCACCACATTGCCATCATTTGACCAGCTGAATACTGCTTGCTTTATTTCAGTAAGCCCTTATTTTTGGACACATAACCAATAAATGAATCATAGCTGGTATCAGGATTTAGCTGCAGAGCCATGCCAGCATAACATAAAATTACTGAGTGCACTATTATTTAAATTATATTTTTTTTCAGGGTTTTTACACAAAAACAAAGTGAGACTTCACGATTTTAACAAAAACTTGAATTGTGTGCATGCCAGGACTAGGAGTCTAAAAAACAACTTCAAATTATAAAGCAATAACAACTTTTTTTTATAGACTGTTTCTCCACATAAACAGATTATATGTCCTAGTCCACTGGAATTTGGCATGAAAACCACAAATCCCAATGACAGTGACACTGTAATCTTGACCTTTACTTTGGCAAACATTGTCTGATGATGGAGAAGATCCGTCTGAATGGGGATTTGAGAGCACTCCACTGCCCTTTCATGCGAGTCTACAGAAATCTCATTGTAGTTTTTTTTTTTTTGCTCCTCCTTTCATGAGTTCATTCTTTATGCCAGTCATGCCAGGCAGCAACATCATGCTTTAGTGAGGGATACTGTGCTTCTGGAGATGATGGATTGGACTCAACGTTTGTCTATAATAGAAATGGGCTTGGACTGGGCTCTTGGCCATTGCGTCCCAAAAGCATCGGGTCTATTTTAAGCATCTTGTTTGTGTACAAACAATTCACATGCATTATAAATCTTCCAAATGTTCTGACACATCACATGGATCTCTCTGCGGCGTATTGCAGGTGAGAAAAATGCTGTAAAGATTTCATCATCCAGACAAAAATACACTGACCTAAAGGATTATTAGGAACACGATACTAATACTGTGTTTGACCCCCTTTTGCCTTCGGATCTGCCTGAATTCTACGTGGCATTGATTCAACAAGGTGCTGAAAGCATTCTTTAGAAATGTTGGCCCATATTGAGGATAGCATCTTGCATTTGATGGATATTTGTGGGGTGCACATCCAGGGCACAAAGCTCCCGTTCTACCACATCCCAAAGATGCTCTATTGGGTTGAGATCTGGTCACTGTGAGGGCCATTTTAGTACAGTGAACTCATTCCAATTTCCCTTCAACCAAAACACTTAACAGGAGTTTTGTCTCACTTGAACACACAATGCCTGCCATTTTTTCATAAGCTGAGAGAGGTTGACAGTCCTAACATGATTGATAGTGATTGACAGTCAAAAACACCAAATGAAACATACTCTTCTGTCATACATATATATCCTTAACATGACAGACAACTTGCTGACTGCTGTTCTGTTCATACAATGCACATCAAGCATAATGGCTCACAAAAATTCAGTTGTGAGTCCTGAAATTTTAAAACGTTATTGGATGCATTTGTCAGTCCCTTTTACAACTGAACAGTGTGTGAACAGTATGCACTGCAGACAGGACTAACAACTGTGCTGTTATGTTTTCTGATAACAAAAAAAATGTAAATGTTGAATTTATTCAGCAAATCTGTATCTTGCTACCTTAATTTATGCTACCATGAAAAAGGTAAATGGTTTCAGCGATGTAATCAATTTGTCTTCATAATTGTTTTGTCATAATTTTTTTTGGTATTTCATTAAATCATTGACAACACTGTAAAATATGTTACTGCTATTTACTTAAAAATATATATATAAAGTTAATAAAGTAACAATATTACCTGCCCGTTCTCATCCCCAAGGCATCATATACTGATGCTTTTGACAATACGTATACAACCGACGCACATGGCACCCTTTAGTGTCAATATGAGACGCAGATATATCTGGGCCAAAAGGCGCCTCCTAGTGGTATAACCCTAACCCTACCCCAGACCTAAAACTACCCATAACCAAAGCATATTGACGCTAAATGGTGCCATGTATGACGGATGTATACACATTGTCAAAAGCGTCAGTATATTTCTGTATATTTCTGTATATGAGATTGCGTTGATATTACACATGATATTTTTGAGTAGTTAAGGCTTGATTTCTGTCATGGAATCTACCTGAATTAATCATGTAAATTCCCTAATTTATTTAGTCTATGACATAATGAATTTTATATTTTTAGTGAAATATGCTTTTTTATTTTAAGTTGACTGTCAAAATTGTGTGAATTTAAAGTGAATGGAAATGTGAATGTGGAAATTTGACTGAGTTATATTGTATAATTAAAAGACTGCATGTTAGCACAGCACAGAAACAAACTTGTTACTGGCATTAGCAAAATTTATTGCTCAATAATCAAAGCATCATGCTTCAGAGTATTAATACATGCAGTTATGCATAACCTAATTCTTATTAGGTTTAATCATAAACCTTATTAAACTAATTCATAAGCCCTATTCTTCTGAACAATGGTAACGATCAAAACATCAACTTAATAGAAACTCTTTCAAATGCCAAACTTAACTGAACATAGATATCTCCATTTATTCAAAAACAAATTAAATAACACTTCATTTCAATATTTACTCTCCATTACCAACCATGCAAAGGATCCTAGAAACTAACAGTGCTGTCTCTAAATAAAACCGCATAATTGAGGCAATTCTCTTAAAATAAATGGACCTTTTCCCCTAATTTCATCAGCTTTATCAGTTCCTCAATTCAAGTCTCAAAACTCTGTATGGATCCTTAAAAAAAATTAGGAAAATGTATCTCTTGGCTTTATTAGTGAAATGTTCTCAACATATTATAAACAACACTGAACCACAATTTTCTTAATAAAATATAGAAAATATTTTGACCATTTTCACCTTTATTATTATTACAAGACCAATGAATGCATTAGTGGATGAAAAACTCTATAACACTCTATAAACGAAAAAGAAGTCATTAGATATTGTAGATTTCTAGAAACAAATTAATCCTCAACCGCTTAAGAGATGATTCATCTTCCATCTTGGAGAATTTAATCCAGGCTGAGTCTCTGAATCACAATACACTGAATCTATGTGTGTGTGTGTGTGTGTTCATGTGTATGCAGGTGCTGTCTGCAAGCATAACTGATATGGATGCAACAGACAGTATGTATAATGTCAAATTTTACGCTGGTTTAATAACACTGTTTGATCCACGATTAGTACCGTCATCCCCGTTTATGTGGCTCTTGGTATTTAACACCCGGCAAATCAGTGGAAATACAAAATATGCATAACGAAGAGCTTGGAAGCAAGAATGCGTATTTTATCTCATCCTCTGATTGTGTCACATAGATTTACTGATGTGCTGAATGGGGACACAAAATGAGGACAGGGTTACACTGTTGATATACAGGACTGATATTTTCAAAATGGCCACTGACTCATCAGTCAGATGGGTTTCTCAGAAGCAGTAAATCACATGCTCTTATCGTATTCATGTTCATATGAATATCATCCCCATTGTGCAATTCTCTGCTGCCACCTTACAGAACTCAAGAATGATATACCTCTTAAATAATAGCAGTTAGTCATTTAATTTTTTTTGTTGCCAGTGTATTTTACAAGCAGAACACCTAATAACTCACCCTACAGTAAAAAAAAAAAAAAAAAAAAAAAAACAGTAAATATATCCAGGATACAAATGATTTTGCTGTCAGCCAGGCTACTGACAGCAAAGTTTTCAAATCAGGCTTCTAAACTCATAAATGTCAATGTTTCATACCTTTAGTGTGATGATTTTTCATATTTTCTAAAAATAAATAAATCTGTTTTTCCTTCATTCACTCTGTCAAATATAAAAATAATCCAGATGGTTTCAAATTGATTTGCTCATTATATTGCTTGCTATTAATAAGAACAGGTGGTGATGGTGCAGTGGATAAGACACATGCCTTTGGTGTGAGAGGCCCAGGTTAGCAATTGTAAGTCGCTTTGGATAAAAAAAACGTCAGCCAAATGAATAAATGTAAATAAGAAGTAATGTAAAAGCACAATTTAATATTTTATACAGGTAGTTAGTGATAATGTAATATTTGTGTTATATTTCAAATGAAATGGGACATTTGGTACATTCTCATTTGTAATTTCAAAGGGAAAATGTTATTTTGTAATGTTAAAGGTAGGGAGAGGCTAGCAATAGCAAGCTAGTTTTGAAAGCATAAGATTCCACCCTCCCTTCAGAGTTTCTCTAAAGCCACGCCTCCTTCAAAACACATGAACATGCACAGCAGAGTCGGCAAAAAGACTGCGTTAAATTACCTCAAAGCAAATGACATTACAATAATAATGAACATGCACAACTTACAGAGCTCTAGTTGTCCCACCTGACTGCTGCAGATTCATTTCGCCATTGATAGTGTCGAAATAGAAATGCATAAATTTGAGTCTGAGGACGTGAACAGCTCCAGGTAAAACATCAAGGGGTTTTCATCTATGTGAACTCATCATGTGTCCATTGTTTAACATTAAGACCACTTCTATTATTGATTGCTATCAGGATGTGAAGAGAGTTTCAACCACTAAAACCAAAAGTGTTTATGAAAAAAATATTGCCTACCATGCCTTTAATAGTTTCAAAACTGATGAAATTGTGGGTATGTTTTGTCTCACGTCTCAGGAATCAGTGGTCGGTTACCACATCTCAAAGCATATACTCAGCAGACGTGGGCGTCATGCGCCATAATAGAAAATGCATTTAAAATGGGTCTACAGGAGCTCATTTTATGAATCATTAATAATGAATTGGTGCAATCTATCCTAATGATGACAGCTCCTGCTTCTGTCTGGCTTTGGGAAAATTTGGCTTCAATAGCCCCCTTGCTTTTCTTTACATTCAACGGATATAGGGCTTTCTGAGGATATTATTAACTACATGGTTTTACATGTAGAAGATGTGTAGCAGGCCGTGCTCCTGCCGCTGTTGTCTCTTTCTGCACCAGATTTTCAGAGTGTACCTACAGTATATAATTTATTTGTGCACTCTAAAGTTAGCAAGCAGTCAAACACTGGTCTTCATAACTGCACAAACATATAGCTTCTCTCTATAGTGGTATTCACACACACACACACACACACACACACACACACACACACACACACACACACACACACACACACACACACACACACACACACACACACACACACACACACACACACACACACACACACACACACACACACACACACACACACACACACACACTATATACTTTAGTCAAAACATTTCTAGGTAGGGAACCTATGCGATTAGTTTAGATTATAACAGTTTAACCATTTAGCTAACAGACTGAAACCTCTAAACCCCCCCTTTAGCTAACAGACTGAAACCCCCCCCCCCCACACATTTTGCAGACACACAGCAGTGGAGATGAATTTGCTCTGTTGAATGGAAAAGGTAGGCTATCATTATAAGTGAACCTGCTGTCTGACTCAGAGGTGAACTAGAGATAAAAAGCGAGGTTTTTATTACCTTAACCCTTTTAATGGTCTATTTAATAACATCTCTTCCTCCCTTTTCATTAATTCTCTTTCAGTAGTGTTATTACTGTACAATATTCACAATGTTGAATGTGTAATCTATATATAAATTACAGGAACGTCTGTCTGTCTGTCAATCGAATATCTCTCGAACCGTTAGTCCGTTATGGATTTTACAATCGACAGGGGTCTTGCTACAGGCACTAGTAAGTGCAGTGCCGATTTTGACATTGTTTGAATCAGAAATGCAAAAGATATCGTTAAATATATCTGTAAAAAAAGCACGCATTGAAGTTGTAGTTTAAAAATAAACATTCTGACATTATGGTTTAAAAAAAATATATTCTGTCAGCTAAACATTAAGTCAGCTACACTGTCCAGCTCTGAGCATTATTTAGTGTACTGACTTGCGGTTTGAAATGGTTTGCTTTTGCAGCGTTACATGAAGGTTTAATTGCAGTTAACCACTGATTTTCTGATAACTCTGATTTTCTTTAAACTCCCAAAAACATGCAAAATGCCACTTAAAAGCTTTGGTGAGCAAGATCTACAGAATCAGCATTAATCCAAGACTTCTAATCATGAAACTAGACATGCAAATGAAATCAAGGCATTTTCTCAATAGGCACACTCCAAACTATAAGATTCCACAGCAAACTCTTTTTAATGTGCTCTGCACACTGATGAATACAGTATGGCAGAGGGCATAATTAAAATGATGAACTTTATTTTCCTTTAAGACACAAACTGGGACAGAATAGCAGACAAATAGGCGACAGAAGAGGAAAACGTATCTAGATGGATGGAGAGACAAGAAAATAGACTGACAGAGCTCCATCAGTGAAATGAATTACTCAAGTTAGCCAAGCAAAAGCTGGTTTCCACAAGCTAGAGTCATTCCACTTTGCCATCAAGACACTCTAAATTTTACATGAACCTATTTTCAATCCACTTCATTTGACAGCTAGCTCAGTGTTTTCTGAAAGTGTAAAACAGCGTAAGAGAATAAAAATCACATTTGCTCCAGATTTGAAACTGTATAAATACTGTGTTTTTGCATCAGAATTCAGATTTTACATCAATTGAACATGGTCCAACATAGAACCAAAGCAAGTTAACAGATAAAAAATTACACCAAATATAAAAGTATTATGTCACACATGTTTATCTTTCAGGCAAGGGACCGTCTGGGTCTTGTATAGCATCACCCTTGCATAGCTCTGTGTTTTTGTGAGTTCATGTTTTTTTCTATGTTTTTGTAAGAATCATTAGGGTATGTTGCACAATGCTTGATTTCTACAAAGTGACAGATGAATTTGCATTTGGAGTTTTAATGCATGAATCAATAAAAGGGAACACATTTAAAAAGGCAATTTCCTTGCTATCCTAACACGATTATATGGTTGGATGGCTTTTATTATCTGCAAATATGTGTGTAGGCCCTGCAAAATGTTCCCCATTCCCTCCATGTCTGTTTTCTTTTGTAACTGCTGTTACAAGTTACTCTATGTTGTAACGGTTCTGAACATTACTACAGTTCTTTAGACAGACTGTTCATTATGTTTCACTGAGGGAAATGTGTCTTTATTGAATCATTATACTTAATTTTACACAATCAATTTTCTGCCCAATTAAGTTATTTACTTTTAAGAGACCAATAACTTTTAATTACACACTAATTCAGCTGCATTTTAATTACCCTCTGGTTTGTGATTCACACATGTTTATAGTCTTTAAGAGATAGTAGTAAACATGATGGTTTCCTTCCTCCCTTTCATGCTCTGTCTGGAGAAACATCATGTCATTTCAATGGCTTCCCAACTCTGCATTGACTATTTCACCTTTCCCTCTGGATTAGTAAAGTACATGTTGCATTTTATGGGCAACATAAAGAAGTCTAATGAAGGGAAAATACTCTGTTTATTCATTTTGAAAGGTCCTTCAGAACAATAAGGGTAATAAAAAAATAGATTATTATCATTCTGCACTAGTACTTGTTTTATAGTTACTGCTTTTCTTGAACAAACAAGATAAAAATAGGCATCAGCATGGGCATCAGTGCCAACAGGAGAAATAACAACCAATCAAATTTAAAATAACAACTTAAATAAAAAAAAAACTGAATATTCATTCAGTACAGAATTCTTATTTTTGATACTGACTTCCAACCGCACTTTATTTTTTAGAGTTAATGTACATTGTATTGAGGGGATTTAACAGAGAGTTATTAAAGGTGCAAAAGGCACACATCTTAAATGTCATAAAAATATCAACCTTTTACCTGCTGTAACTTTTTCTGCATTTTAAAACATCTCCACTACAGCACATCCTGAATGTGAAATTTCATCTTCTTCATTATGCAAACACCTGTGGCTATTTTGCTAATGAAAACCAGCTGTTCATTGTAAGTTGTCGAGTAAAACGTTGACTCATTTAAGAAGGCAATATTGAATTTACCAATATGATCTGATTTTGCAAAAGAGTAATAATAATCCGCCAAGCAAACATGCTCTTATCCAAACACAAATAAATTAATCATGGCTCCCCAGACTAGGCGGTGCTCTGCCGCACACATCTGTGGCATAAATTACCACGCTGCAATGCGTGAGTCCTGCCTTTCTTCAAATAAACAGGAGCACTTCATGCCTCCTAGTTTGAAAGAAATGTTGAGTGATGAATAATAAAAGCATGTTTGCTGACATGCAAAGAATGTTGGGAAATTATTTGAATGCTGATTTCTTCTCATTTTGATCTTTCTGGATGTTGGAGTCTCTGTGGACAGTAGTGGTCTCCATAGTCCAACTGGACTGACCTCAGTATGAGGCAGCAATAGTGCAGAAACATGGTCAGTGTGAAGCATAAAATCAATGTGCTCTGGCTGCTTTTAATTTTTTTTTTTTTTTTATTGAGAGGACCTTGATGAAAGATTTTAATGGTGTTTGATAAGAGTAATTATGATCATTATGGCTCCATGATAAAGAAAAAGACTTTTGAGCAATAACCATAATGCAATATGCTCTTTCAAGCATGGCAGCCGAACAAGTCATGTCTTAATGTGAGCAAATTTTTTTATTGTTGTCCATTTCATTAGTTACAGAAATCTCTCTTGAAAGTGGAATGAGTAATTGCATGAAATTGGTTGTTAGTGGTACTAAAACATAAATGTCAACAGACCATTATGAGGCACCTAAATGGTTCCTTCCAAATGTTTTCAAACGACATTTTAGTAATCACTGAAATTGTACAGTTTTGCTTTTTTTTTTTTGCTTTTGTTAGGGTTTGATCACTTATGTTGTCATAATATTTCACTGACAGCACATTATTACATTTCAAGTCTACTTAAGTTCTTATAAAAAACAATACTATAGATGTACTATTTCCCCCCTGCTTCATGTTCCCCAAGGGAATGCAAGAACAAGTCAACATGAACTAAAAATACTCTCCTCCAGTTTCACAGATTAAAATGCACGTTTGATCTGTTTTGCACGGAAAGCTACTTGTACTGAAATATCTTAAAATATGTCAATGCCATTGTTTTGTCTTGAGATGCACACCAGTAAAAAGCACATGTTCTCATTGAACTAAGGTCTAAAACTGGCTTAATCTAAGCCCTGTCTGTGAAACCAGGCATCTATTTACTTTCCTATGCACGTTCCTGGTATTACTGGGGACAGTTCATCTGTGCATGACATCTCATTCCAAAGAAAAACGTTTACCTACCTAATCTTTCATCAAAAGGTTCATGTTCTATTTCTGAAACCACTTAACTTTTCACCAATCCTCATTTGTCAGTCTCTTCTCTGTAAATGTGGCTCAGAGGAATATACCAACTCACCCTTTTGCCCACAGAATGGTGGTTACAACATCTACAAGTAGAAGCTAACTGTTTCATGCTAAAGTTTAGATATACAAAAGTGGTGCACTCATCTAACTTAGGGTGACCAACTGTCCTGTTTTCATATAACCATTTTCTATCCATACAGAGGAGGCATAACCTACTTTAAATGTATTGAAATTAATAAGGTATCTTTGAGTAAACTTCGAGTATCATTTGAGTAGGCCCATCTGTTCGCTGGGCCGAGTGTCCTGGTTTTTGGTAATCAAAATATGGTCACCCTAATCTAACTTACGAATGGGATAAAGTGCAATGCGCAATATGGCGCGACAAATCCCATCTTCTAAATAATTGGTAAAGTTATTATGCCACTGCAGCCATTAAAAGCTCTGGTTGCTATAGAAGCAGGCAAACTGTGTCCCAAATGACACACTACACACTGCACGTACACTAGGTCGTGAACTTCCCTATAAGCACTTCCCCTTGGGGGGAAGTCTATCGCCATTTTGAAGTGCATTCATCAAGTGGACAAGGGAAGTATATTTGGACAGACCCTTGACCCCATAGGGAGTGAGTCTACTCATATGTCTATGTAAATTCCTGACTTTCTAAAACACACAGGTAATAACATGTTCAAACAAACTTAATTAAAATCACTGGACTACATAAAAAAAGTTGACGAGACATTTCGGTTTTCATCCAAACACCATCCTCAGTTGTAAGTAGGTACAGTAAGTTAACCTCATATGCTTGCCAGAGTAGATGATATTCCTTGACGCTTACGGTCCGGTGCTTCTCAATACTCAAACTGATGCTTCCTCTTTTACTCACATCTCCATTATCTTATACGGCGGCGCAGTAGCTTCACTTTTTTATGATGTCTTGAGCAATCCAGTCATTTACAAACTGTAGATCAGTGACTAGAACACTTCCTACATATCAGGGTACACTATTGTGTACCATTTCTTCCAGTGTGAACAAAGTACTCGCACTATTTATGCAAAATAGCATTAAATATTGCACAAGTACACAAATACCTTTAGTGTCCTGAGACACACTTTTAGGACTGCACAAACACACTGGCACAGCCTGAAATCAACACATTCTCATCCCAATACATCATCTAACTGGCGCTTTTGACCATACGTCAAAATCCAATGTTTTAGGGTACCCTTTAACATCAGTTAGATGACGATCATAGGGCATCATCCAACTGATGCTTTACCTTTAGCGTCAGTTAGATGACACGGGTAGGTTTAGGTATCGGGAAGGGTTAGGCTTAGATAGCGTCATCTTACTGACGTTAAAGGGTACCCTAAAACGTCGGATGTTGACGTATGGTCAAAAGCGTCAGTTACATGACGTCTTGAGATGAGATATAAGCTTTTATGAATAAAATAAAAAACTTTGATGGGACAGTTCATGTCAGATTGACCAATTAACAAGTTAACTTTTACTGAATTAGCTAGTTATGTTTCCACTATTCAATTTCTGCAATCCAGTTAATTCAAGCCAATGTTTGAATCTGCTGTTATATATTATGGAAGTAAAATAAAGCAGTATTGTGAAGTTTCTATTAACTTAAAAGGTTGCTTTATAGAACAACAAATAGAAACGTGGGGTCATTGCAGATGTGATATCTCTATTCCTGTGATGTCCACCCCCCTCGTACTCTCAGACAGCCTCTCCTCCACCTCTCTGCCGGCTCAGAGCATGGAAGTAGGTCAGTGACTGTCCCATCCTCTAGCCTAGTGGCGGCAAGCTTATTTGCTCAAGGCTTGGTAATGGTACTGGCAAAGACGGCTTTCAAAAACATCCATTCCATGATAAATTTCAAGGACAAAAATACCAGTGATGGAACACAGAAACTAAGAGAGGTCTTTAGCCTTGAGCAGAGTCCTTATTTACTGCTCGCACAGATGGGCAAATTGTGAGCTGGAGAGAGAGAGAGACTCAGGGCAAATTCACTAAACATTTGTGGCAATTTTACTCATGCTATTTCAGTGCAAAAACTTTGCATCTTATTCACCAACAGCCCAGAATCCGGTTTAACAAATTGTGTTGAAATAGATGTTAAAGTATTTTGATCATTTTCATAATTGACTTTCAGGGCAAACTGAATTATTAGAAATAAATATTAAAAACATGTGAAATAGATCTATGTTATGTTAATAGGACAGCTCATGTAAAGTACGGCAGATTGGGAGACACCTCGGGGGGGGGGGGGGGGGGGTTGGGGGGGGGGGGGTTTTGCGTCATTATGCAGAAAATAATGCTAAAATAATGCAGTTCAGCCAAAGGTAATCTTTTAGTGACAAAGTTACTGATGGAAATGCCAGACATCCTGCAGTGTGGATACTTGAGACTAGAGATAATATTCATAGTCCAGCTACATTCACTTGTTTTTATGAATGGATGTCACAGGTGGTACAATAGGGCACCCAAATACCCAAAAGTGAAGTGCACTTAAACTATAGTCATCTGTCTTCATTATTTTCTGCTATGACACACCAGAAGCTAATAAAAAAAACAAAAACATGTCAAGCCTTCTGACAGACTGGAATTAAATAGCCTTTTTCTTCATCTTCCCTCACAGATGTTCGATTTACTGACATATTTGCCATGATTTGGATTTCCAGTGTTGGCTAGGAAGGACTGTGATTGTGTTGGATTGTAGCGTATCAGTCTCAGAATCAGGCACCGGCAGGGCTGACAGAATACTCCCAGCTGGATTCTACATAGAGGTTGTTATGAAGTCTAGCCAACCATGGAAGTGTTGCCAAGATCGGATCGGCAAGCATGAGCAGTGCAGCACAAACACCCCCCACCCCCACCTCCAGGTTCCCCCCTCATCCTCAACAAATTCATCAACCCAGTCATCAGCCATTATCAAACAGCTCAGCTGAACCTGAGGGCTGCCTGGGAACAGAACAAAACCGCCACAAGAATCATCTTGTGTTTGATAAAGACCCTCCTCTGTCGTTTGTGTGCATCCATTGGATTTAGTGTATCGCGCATTTCAATGAATTGATGCCTGATGAGGAGAATTGCTGTACTGTACGTGATGTTAATTTACACCAAGATGGCAATATCAGACCAAATTGCATAGATTCATCAAGCTTCATTTTAAACAAAAGACTGTAGTGAATGATCCGCCTGTGTGTGGTGCACTCTTAATAGATTACTCTGAGCGGACCGTAATGAGAAGGAACAAAATATTATTAGTGCATGGCGGTGCTTGCTAAGTGTTTCATTTAATATCCTTTAGCTCTGAAAAATGATGACGGAAATAATCAAATTTGAATATTGTTAAATTCCTGACAATTCAGTTCTGTGATTCGTAGACACTGACTTGAATGCTAATCAGAATTGCAGGTTGGAAAGGCAAGTTTTAATGTTGGTTTTACCACAGTGTGCTTTTATTATGTACATCTGAAAAGGGATTTTTGCACATAAGCAGAATATCATGCATGAGCAGCTCATCACAATTATTTAATAATCATTTGTGGTGTTTGTTTGAGCAATAATTAGCACTCCTGCTAGTTTCCTCTTGCTTATATAAATAAAGCATAAATAGCAGTCATTTGTATCTGAGAAAGGAGAAGGATATACTTACAGCACCATTACGGTATTGTAGTCGGATTGCTTGAGCAGCCTAACTGGGCCTGACATAACAACAATGGCTCAACCAATGGTGTATGTTTGGGACAGGCTTCCTCTTTGGACAAATAACGCAAGACGTAGTGTGTCTAATGTGTAAATCGTAGTTTCATTGTTATGTGAGAATTTGCAAGCAGTGTTGATGCTAGGCTGTGGCATGCCCTATCCATAAAAATAATAATGAGTTTTAGTTACATAATAAGTGTTTGCATCACTTTTTGCTGTCTGGAGAAATAAA
This sequence comes from Pimephales promelas, assembly GCF_988280905.1. NCBI lineage: Eukaryota > Metazoa > Chordata > Actinopteri > Cypriniformes > Leuciscidae > Pimephales > Pimephales promelas. The sequence goes on from NC_142777.1 coordinate 31,586,569, forward strand.
TTGGCTTTTCTACTTCTTGCAGCAAAAAAAAAAAAAAAAAAAAAAAAAAATTGGGAAAATACTTGCATTCATTATTCAGCTTGTGTTTATGAAACACAACATGATCAGTGATTTCATAATTATGAATTCATCTCTGTAAATCTCATGTTGGGGTTCTCAGAGATGTGTTGTTGAGCTGAGAGTAGTTGGTTTATCAGAATGAAGTTGTATTGCAATGTTTAACACAGCTTGATTCATACATAATCCCATTATTGACGCAGACAGTAACAATCAATGTGATTAGATATAACAACGATGAACTATATGGACTGTAAATCTCTATAACACATAAGTACAGCAAAATCTTCAGCTAACATTGAATAAAACAGTTATTTTAGTCCTAGCGAGTAGCTAATTAGATTAAACCCACTCTCATTTGACTCCCACCTGCAAAGAATGCTGAGTAACCAACAGTGTCACACTTAGAAAAAAGGGTTCATTGGGGTTCTATATATGAAGCATAGGGTTCTTCACTCAACTCCAAATAACCTTTTATGGCTAAAAAAGGTTCTATAATTACAAGAAAGAACCCTTTTGGCACAAAGGTTCTTTATATGCTATTATTCACACATTTCATTATTCTGCAAAATTTTGTAGTTGTAATTAAATTATTGTTTATTAAACTGTTGTAGTAACTTAATATATCACACTTTAATCATGCTGATTTTTAGAGGAGAAAAACTGAAATAGCACCCTTCATGTAATACTGATTAACTACATCAAATGATATAAATATATAAATTTTCTAACCCCCATATCTTGAATTTTGTGACCATTCAAATACATTTTAGTGCTTAACGTTTGTCAATAATATGAAATAATGAATGAAATGATGAATGAATGAACTCAAAAAGTTCCATAAAGAACCTTTTTCCTGGTTACAAAGAACTCTATAGGGTTCTTATTATTGAACCCTTAAAAGGGTTTCTGTAGAACCTTTTAGGGGTTCCAAATACTGTGTACGTAGCGCTGATAAAACCTTTTAATGTTCTATATAGAACCTTTTCTTCTAAGAGTGCACAGTAGTATACTATTCCACAAAAACAGCAGTATTTCACAGCAGAACATTGTAATTTAATCAAGCAATAAGGTTTAAACTTTTATAGTGCCACAATAACAAAAATTCTGATTAGGATGGGATTAGATTTCTTAGAGGACATCTGAGCTGGAAACCACTTGGCAATTTGCTCCATCACTTTTATCAAGGTTGGACAAGGAAGATATCTTAAAGCTTATTTGATTCAGATGGGATTAAAAATCTAAAAATATGTCTGTGAAACATTTTTTTCCCAACGCCTTAAGGGAAAACCAGTGCGATCTGAATATGACTTGTGTGTAGACAGTTTAACTTAAAGAAACACATACAAAATGAAGATAATTCATTCAGCCTTCATGACTTTCTCAGAGCATAAAGCACTGAAATTAATTTGAATTTCAATTTCCCCTTTGAAGGCAAAACATATGACTAATTGATACCTCTGGAACCAGTGTGCATTCAAACATTTCTTTCTGGTCTGGTGGCCGAAACAGACAAAGAGAAAGAGAGCGGGACACCTAGTTAACGCTCAACGTGTCATGATTTATTTAATAGATGTTGTATTGCATAAAGGTGGTGTTTTGCATGAGAAAGAGGTGTAATTGTATAGGAGGTAAACAACCAGATATCTCAGACTCAATAAAGGTAAACTGTTAACTGCTAAAGGTGCTGTAGGGATGTTCGTGCTTCTCATTGATGTACAGAGCACAGTTCTCTCTCTGTAAGGCTGACATCTCTTTGGAAAGGTTAGCTCTGTGACCTTTATGGCTTATAGCTTATTATGTAGGCAAAGAGTGTGCAATTTGATAGTTCAGAAAAGTACACTGAAGCTTTGTTCTCTGACAAAATCAGGTAGATCTTTACTGAAATCCTTCTCTGACAAAAGGATACATACGGATTCCCATAGATAGTTCCCATAAAAATGCTGATTCTAATTGATTTGTGATGGAATCCAACAAATAACTTTGAAGACAGGGTGCTAACAGAATAACAGAAAAGCCAAGAAGTCTGACATACCTGGAGAAAGCTAGCTGTTACTATTCCTATTGGAGATGCACCGATTGATAGGCTGGTGAAATTGGCTGATTTTCATGTGATCATCTCTGCAAAATCGGAAATCCGAGTTGGTCTAGAAAATTGTAATCGGTGCATCTCTAATAGGCTATATGCACACATAAGTTTCGCATTTGACGCAAGGCTGCTCTTCAGTTTCCTCCCGTCTTTGAAACGAAACTTTAATATTTGCAATTCTTTGTAAATTTAAACTTTAACAAAGAAGCATAAACAAAATGAGGGGTGTCTGTTTTGTCTGTTTTTGTGACTACCGTTTCTTTAGTATAGCCATAGAGTATAAAAACCAATATAAATTCTCGGTATAGCATTGGACTCTACGATCGGCGGAAGTAATCCAGCATCCTTAGACCTTCACCGGAAATAGGTCATGCACCACCATGCACAAATCCCATTCCTATTCATCTTAACGGCAATTCCTTGGCTGGTCCAATCACTTGAGCAGTAAATGCCATGTTACTAATAACATTGTGGATGCAAATATGCAAATATAGAAATATGCATTCAAAAAGAATCAGGCACTATCTAATATAACAGAATTAAACAGTGTTGATTGCACACTTTTGTAAAAAAAAAAACAACAAAAAACTTAATGGCTATCAATGTATAGGTATTTTTTTTTATATCAGCTACATCATCTAACAAGCAGGGACAAATGTTGGTGTGGTAATTCGCCCAAGCTTTGGATTGATCTAGTTCCATGGTTCTCGAATGGTTTAGCATAATCAGGAGCCAGATTTGGAGTTGGTGACCCAACACTGAACCAAAAGCATTAAAAAAAATTGTGGTTAAGATATTTTTTAATGTTTTGAAAGAAGTCTCAGGGCTGCATTTATCTGATACTATCATGGCAAAGCTGACCTTTCAGCATCATTACTTCCATCATTAGTGTCACATGATCCTTCAGAAATCATTCTAATATGTTGATTTGATCCTCAAGAAACATTTGTCATTATCATCAATGTTGGAAACAGCTGCGCAGCTTCATATTTGTGAAAACCATGATACTGTTTTTTCAGGATTATATCTTTTGTATTGTTTATTATCATGTGTCTTTTTTTAATGTATCTTTTCTATCATACACATCTTTACTATTACTTTTGATCAATTTAATGCATCCCTGCTGAATAAAATAATAATTCATTTCCCGAAACATTTGAACAGTAAAAAAAACAAAAAACAAAAAAAACATTATATTTTATTAGCATTATCATTAACAATAGAGGGAAGGCATTGACGTCACTTTCCCACCGGAACAACCCCCCCTCAGCCTGACTGAGTGGCAAAAGGTCTGCTGCGTGACTGGATTCAATAGGGGAAACTGCGAAAATGCGACTAAAACGAACAATTTGAACAACCTGTGAAAGCTTCATTTAAATACAATATAGGTAGGTCTAAATCCAGGTGATCACTTATATCAGTGTTATATATATAACCTACATATATCATCATATCGTCCAGCCCTAAACTTTATAGTTTTTTCTTGGGTCAGTGTTTATTAAAAAAAAATCCAATAATACAGAATTTGCAATGATAAATATTTAATTGATGAGTTAAATATATATATATATATATATATATATATATATAACACAATACAAAATATATGGGTATGGTTTTACAGCTAAATTCAGCATATTGACACAAAATGATAACTGCAAATCCACCTTTCGCTGACTCCAGTTGTCTGACTCTTGTTTCTGTGAATTGCAGCGATCCGTTTGCTCCTCTTTCTATTGGAGTCTGTAAAAATAAACCTCCGATTTTTTGTCAAATCTAGATGTACAGTCAATCGCAAATCTCTTCCCCACTTTATGTGTCGTGTTTGTTTTTCGCAACATTCACGCTGAAAACAAATACAGCCGCTCAGTCTTTTTGCCACTCACTGTGAGTAACTGCAGGCACTCCGGCCGACGGTGATGTCGCGCAAATTCCCTCTATATGCAAAATTAATTAAAATGGCATAAGCTATATGAATATGAATAATTCAAAATGTCTTGCATCTTAATGTCTTTAAGCCAATGCACAACACATATTTCGGTTGACACACCCTATATTTATGTTTGCTTTGTATTCCTTTTTTTCTTGTGTAGTTCTGATTTGTTTTTGAGGATAATAGGATGTCATGCATGTTGGCATCTGTCTAGTTTCTCTAGCTTATACCAAGTGAATGAATCTGCAGAAAAAAAATACCATAGCATTTGATTGGACGCGCAGGCTTTGATGTCAACAGAAGATATGGGAGGCATTTCTTCCCCTTTTTAAAAGTTGGAAATCCTAACTATGTACGATTATATGGTTACATCATGTTATTTGTATATTTCTTTCAGAACAGACCTGAGTGAAATTTTATTTTCTGCCATAGTCCATTCAGCCTTCCATATGCTTGTCACATTAGACTTGTATTGTCATTACCTAAAACAAACAAGCTTATAATCAATCATTCCATCATGCACTCCTCCAAACCTGATTCAAATGCGATGTGCATTTGAATTTCTATTTGTTTTTAATTAAAAAGCCAAAGTTGAAAAAAAAAAAAATCACTTCCCAAATGACTAGCAAACATTCTCCCAGCTTGAACCTGAAGACACGTGTTTAATGTCTAATGAATAAAAGATTGTTACACTTGAACGACCGACACAGCATTTATTTTGAATTATCCGGGTACGGCTTCACATATTTGCTCAAGGTCTCCTCACGACAGGCAGTACAACCTTTACACAACAAGGTCACATTCACGATTTTGTGTCCGATAGGTCAGTGCTGCACAGAATACACAAAAAAAAATCCTCACGTTTCACTGTCTTCCTATGGGAGATAAGCTGAGGGATCTGTGAATACAGGTAACGCAGCATGCAAGAGGAAATCAGCGTGGCGGTTACAATGGCTGTGTATCCAGGGACATGAATGCACTGGAGTGGAAAGATCATGCAAAAAGCTGTTTACCCTTGATTTGTTTGAATCAATAGCTGCAGTGCTTTGGTTTTTCTCAATGATTTGTAATTTGTCCCTGTTTGGCAGCTCTTAAGCCCCTAAAATCCAACACAACACTGAGCCTCATAAAGAAAGGCAAATCCAGACTTTATAGGATTACTAGCACCCTCATAAAAAGAGAAAGTCAGCGCTCTCCTCTGAGAATATTTCATTTATGGGATTTAGCCTAATATGACCCCAGGATCCATCTGCAAATCTGATTACTATAGGCAACTTATGACATGCATATTTCATAACAAAACATTAGATAATTGGTTCTGAATTGGAATTTGAATCATCATGGGGAATTGCAAATAGTCTTGAGAATATGACATTACGGTGAGTCATGCTAATACATCCTTTCGCATGTGAACTGAAAGTAGAATAAAAAAAAAAACAACCTTTGTAGGGCCCATTTAATTGTCTCAATTTGAAACACTTTGTGTGTAATTTATGGGGAACATCTGAAAAGCTCACTTTTTTGGGGGCCTTTTGAAGAGACAATAATGGAGAGCTGACAGGGAACAGGAACTCTGGGAAATGTCACACAAGCCACATTTGAACCACACGAGCATTACCAACCACTCAGCTTCAGACTACCGTGTCCCTTTTGAAGTCGACTCGAATGTACACGGGGTCTAAAGGTGGTGACACTGCCACAAAGTCTCATACAAAGATTACAGATTGGCTCCTTTGCACACAGTTTCAAAGAGCGCTCATGTGTTAAGGCATTAAAGCATTGGCTGTAAACCCAGGAAATCTTCCTTCTTCCTGTTTCTGTCTCTGTCTGTGCAGTGGGCTCTGGTAAAGGTATTGGCAGGCCTCTGACACTGGCAAGAAAATGATTGATTGGAGTGTATTGATTGTGTTGTAATGAAAGAAACCACGCTCACTGTCACTATGTGACAGATACATGCGCTCAGCTGAGGACATTGTGTCTTTTCCTTTGATTGAGCTGAGATAAATGTAGCGGAATGAACATAACTATGAAGGCAGCCTTAACACTGCGCGCTCAGGAAACACAATCACTACAGTGGAATTAAATTGCATGCTTTCTTGTCTTAAGACAGGGGTGACATGTTGGTTATAATGATGTTTATACTTGCAAGAAAGCAAATTTCAACATTTTTCTAGCACTGCTTCCCTACTAACATCCTCTGAGATTTTGTTTTTTGAGATGAGGATAAAAAATAATTTATAAATTCTCAGATGGTTCTTTGTGCTTGCCCTGATGTTGTACGACAAAAAAAAAAAAAAAAAAAAGACCAGCTTCTTTAATTCTTTTCTTGAATCTACACCAGGCAACGTGGTGCAGACTCGCAATGACCCACATCTTGTCTAAGTCTGGAATCACTGGCAGGCGTAATGGCTTCTAATGGTGAGTAATATGAGCTGCAGAAATAATTTCTCTTCCTGTGAAAAGCTAAATGAGGCTTAATTAAAAAAGACACAGGACAGCTATGATTCCTCATTCTCATTCAGATGGTGGAGCAGCCCAGTGTGAGAGATCTGATAATGTGAGAGCCTCTGATAATAGAGGTAATTCTCATCTATATAGCTGTTCATGCTGCTGAAAAAAAGTAGCACAGCACCGAAGAAAACCAGCCATCACATAACACCGAACCATTCTGTTTTAATGTTTAATTACACTGAAAAATTAATACCTCAAAAATTGCATGCAGCTCTACCAGAATACATAATCCCAAATGATCATGTCCATTTAAATTAATTTACGGGGGTGTATACGAAGCATGAAAAATAACATTTCCCTCAATTATTTTTTTTAATGTTTGATGTATTAAAACATAACTTTCTCCCTATAGTTCAAAAAGGCCATCTATTGAAATTAAGGGCCAAACATGACTTACACAACAATGACGTCTACTATGTGTTCAGATAGAGTTAGGTAATGACATTGTTTAGACTAATCAGTGCAAGGTATTGAAAAGGTTGCATAGATACTAGGGCTGTTAGTTAAACCCATTTGACGGCATCAATTTTTTTTATCGCGTGGTTCACAGTCTTTTTGTAGTTTTTTTCACATGCTTTTGCAACAGGACGCGGCATGCGTGGCGCTGCACTATGAAACCCATTCATTTCACTGGCAAGCGGATCTAGCTAGACAACAGGCTAAACAAAACAGGCATGATGCGTGTTACGTGAGAGATTATTTGCTCCAAGTGAGAATGTTAGTTTAAAATTGGATTTATGCACAGCTGCATTACTTCCTGAACTTCAGCCAGCTCCTTGTTTCCTGTCTGCCATTATTGGACAAACTGATTAATTCGGGTGTGCCTGACCTCAGTAGTCACGGCAACAATAATCAGACACACCTGGATTAATCAGTTTGACCAATAATGGCAGACAGGAAACAAGGAGCTGGTTGAATTTCAGGAAGTAGTGCAGCTGTGCATGAAGCCAATTGAACACAGTATATGCACGACACTTGCACAAAACAAGCCGATCCACTTTTCCATGTTGATAAGACCATTAAATTGAGAACAAATAATGGGACAAAATGAAATCAAGAGACATTTAGAACAGATTAAAATGTGCGATTAATCGCGAGTTAACTATGACATTAATGTGATTGATCGCGATTAAATATTCTAATCATTTGACAGCACTAATAGATACTATTCTAAACTTCTATAATCACTCACTCTTAGAAAAAAAAGGGTTAATTGGGGTTCTATATATGAATCATAGGGTTCTTTACTCAATACGCATATTGTTTATCTTGTGGCTAAGCTATCGAAACAGTGAGTATTTTAACATTTCCACATTTACCCCTATTTACTTCCACTGAAAGTGTCACACTCACACTCCAAGAAATGGCGCTCCATTTAAATTTTTTTTTCCATTTGTATTTTTATAGTAGCTTGTATACCAACATTATTCAACAAATGCTGTCGATTAAGCTTATATTGTGCTGAAGCCATAAATATTCCTCTAATTTTGGTTCCTGGACATTTCAGCCTGACATAGCTAGATGGAGATAGAAAGTGATGGATGCATTGCGTCTCACTTATGTTTTTGGTTGCATAGATGGAGCCAGCGGGATTTTGATGAATAGTACAGAAACACCACTGACCTAGTTGCCTATTTTGGTTCAGCCGCACTGATTCACAGCACCAAACACAAAAGATTGAGCTAAGCACTTCAGGGCGATTGTGTTCGATGACTTTGTGCAATGCATTACCGCACACACAGTGTTTCTTGCATGTTCAGCACAGTCGTTCATTTTACCCCATGGACATAAACAGGGCGACCAAAAGCTCACCACTAGTGAAAATGCTTTCTAAATTAAAACCGGTTTAATTTTTACATTTATTATTAAGCTACATAATTTGACTAACAGGTAGCACTGAAAACTTTTAGATGATTATTATTATTTTTTATTTGATTAGATTAGTTAAATACAGTAGGCCTATATTATATATTTAATTGTCATTTAACTTTTCTTTGATTTAAGAAATGTTAAATCCTAAAAAATGTTTATTTTCAGGTTTAAAAAAGGTCTAAAAAAGGTTTCAGGTTTTAAATCCCAGATTGTTTGTGATCTCAGAACCACTAGAAAATGCGCATTACAAAAAAATACATTTACTAAATTGCAAAATTGTATTAGACATAAACAAAAAAGTTTATTTTCTTTTAAGTATAATTACATTTTACAATTCATTCATGCTAAGAAACTGTTGCCAATGAGTTCTGTAATATTGTTCAATGAGTTATTTAATATTGTTTAGATATTTCCCTGGAAAGAAAAGAGACTAAAAAAAACTGATTTAGAAAGAGCAGATGAATAGATATTTAAATACAAACTGAAAGAGAAGAAGACTTTATGGAAAGAGGGGGGAGAATCAACATAAGGTGAGATCTAGACGCTGCATAATGATATTGTATTTTCAAACAAGGTTGCCATCATTCATCCACATGGATCCCTCCTGAGATCTGTGAAAGGTTGATGTGCCCATTCAAAATTGATGGAGAGCGTCGGAAACTGAATCGTTTGGGAGGTAGAAACGGTAACATCTGTTTCATGTCTGTTATGACGGTGGTGAGACAGAGGAGACGTTAAATACTGACGTTTTAAAATCTGATGACACAAGGAGGGAACAGTTGGGCATGTTTATGGAGAAGAAACATATATCACACCTGCATGCTGCTGTGTTAAGAGGTATATACGGCTGTTCAGTATTCCCAAACCTTCTCCAAGGGGAAGAAAGACTTACAGCTATTCCCAGTGTATTAATTAACCCTGCCACTGGATGAGATGCAGAAAGACAGTGAGGAGAGACAGGTGATGCTGTAAAATGCTGCCACTAAACCATAGAGGTTAAAATTCAGGCACATTGTGCACCTACAGTATATTTAATGAAGCTGCACCAGTGGGGGTCTGGGCTCAATGATGGACAAAACTGGGGGGGGGGGGGCAAAGACCCCCAGGGGACTGGGGTTTTTCCTCAGTATGCACCAAGCATAATGAGATAAAATAAAATTAAAAAAAATAATTTACTAAATTACTAATGATTTTATTCATCCGATTAAGAAAGTAAATATTTTCCATTTATTCATACATATTATTTTTTATTTTTCACAGCATAAAAACATCTGTAGTCATGAATGATGCATATCTGCCTCTTGCAAGGGCATCCTATGGAAGCTTGTTTCCACCACCTAAAGGATTATAAGGAACACCTTACTAATACTGTGTTTGACCCCCTTTAGCCTTCAGATCTGCCTTAATTCTATGTGGCATTGATTCAACAAGGTGCTGAAAGCATTCTGTAGAAATGTTGGCCCATATTGATAGGATAGCATCTTGCAGTTGATGGAGATTTGTGGGATGCACATGCAGGGCACAAACCTCTTGTTCCACATCCCAAAGATGCTCTATTGGGTTGAGATCTGGTGACTGTGGGGGCCATTTTAGTACAGTAAACTTATTGTCATGTTCAAGAAACCAATTTAAAATGATTCAAGCTTTGTGACATGGCATTATTCTTCTGAAAGTAGCCAACAGAGGATGGGTACATGGTGGCCATAAAGGGATGGACATGGTCAGAAACAATGCTTAGGTAGGCCGTAGCATTTAAACGAGTAGTAGTGTTTATTTGTGTATGAATAGACTTAATATATGCTGACACTTTATTTTGATGATCAGCAGACATTTTACTGACTACAAGTAAATTTGAAAGTACATGTAAACGTCTTGGTTATGTCTGTAACCCTCGTTCCCTGAGAACAGGGAACTCCAACGTGTCGTCGGGGAGTTCCCTGACGAACCGGAAACCCCTTATTCTACTAACTCTAACCCAAACAGTCTGATCCTAATACTGTAATGAGAGTTAGTTGACATGTAGGTGCAACGTTACTTATAGTCAACAGAAACTCTAAAAGTGAACTCAAAAAATAGAGTAACCAATATTTCAACCAAAAAAGTATTTATTACATTTACTGACACATTATTCAAATCAAAAGTTGTATCTATAAATATTATTTAACGGACCTGAGTTGACATGAACTAAAAATGTATTTTAATTTATCATTGTAACAGAGATGAATAAATTCTCTAACAAATACAAATAAGCCGTCATGAAACTCTAGATGGTGCAGGCTAATAAGTCCTTAAATGACCCTGCTTGCCATCACATCATCTCTAATGAGAATGAGGAGTTGACGTCATTTTACAGTGCCCCTCCCCTTTCCGCCATCTTGGTAGGTTTCCCACGGCAAAACAGTATTGATTACGTGTGTTTTTAGCTCGGTAGTAGAGGAGTTTCTCGCAATACCGCACTGTTTTACCATGCCTGGAAGTAACTGCTGCGTTAAAAACTCCTCCAGTAACTCACACGATACATTTGGAAAACATAGAAACAATGGAATTAAGTTTTTGGGGTTACCGAAATGGACACAGCAGGGAGAGTCTGACCTGACAAGAAGACGCCGGATTGCTGGGTTTGCTGATGCCTTTAGTATATGATTGTCATTTGTCACTGTTTGCTGTGCCTTAACGAACATATGCAAAAGTGTTGTTTGAGTGCCTTGTTCATTAATTTTTTATTTCATTGAAATAAATGTTTGAAACAACTTGATATGGCTTAACAATATTTATTGAGAACTGAAATACATAGGCTATTTGGACAACATAAGTTTCATGCACAACATAAGTAATAATAATAAAATAATAATACTGTTATTAGTGCAAAAGCATAAATATATTGATGGCGCTTCTCCAAATACAGCTGTTTTGCACTTTGTGCGAGTTTGTTCCTGTAAGGTCCCTTTTCTTTCGCCTTATCTTTTAGCATTGCTTTACTTTCTTCCTTTTTTCTCGTATTCTTAGATCCGTCTCTGTCCTGCCAAAATAATAAATGTGCGAAAATTTAAGAGCAATGGAACGTTTAGTCGCATCTATGTGTTCTAAAGGCATTGCCCCTGGTAACCGATAGCGTCTCCTACCATCATGGACGACCGGCTCAGACCCCGCCCAAATAGGCACGTGACTCCTCATTCTCAATAGGGCACAGCTGATGGTTTCCTGCTGTGTCAGTAGCCAATGAGTGAGTTCGCTGCTCAACCTTTAAAAGCTTGCATGAACATTTGCCTTAGCAGTGCAGCACACTTTCAGAAACCCTCCACCTTCCCCAGCTCCACCTGTATAGATCTGCTACGGGTAATTCATGTAATTGTCTTGCATGATCACAGCAGCGTGTTGTGCATGCGTTGGCAGAAGCATGTCCCGTATTTGCTCTGCAGCAGCAATAATCAACGGCAGCAGCGTAGCAGATCTATTCCGCCAAGACCAAACCTATCAACATTGTCATACCCATTACTATGCCGAACACTCCGAGAGTTGTCATGACAGAATTAATTACTTATTGTTGGTTAATTTTAGTTAGTGCATTAACTAACTTCACAACTTATAGAACTTTATTGTAAAGTGTTGCAAGTGAAATTGAATTTTCAGCAAAGAGACCTAAAGTGAATATCACACCCGGTATGCTATCATTCAAATTTTGAAAATTGAATTGTCATGTTTATTTTGTTGACATTCCTTAAAAAGGGGTTGAATGTTAAAATTCTGATTTGCATACCAGAAATATATAGCAAAGGTTTTTGTGTGTTTTCAAAATGATTGTGGGCACTCAGCCTACTCTGAATGTTATCCTATAATTTTCACACTGAATAAGACATACATTTTTTTGTTTGTTTTCAGGCAGTCTGTTAATGGAACCAATCTCTGCTGAGGCCAACAATATCAAATTGTTGCCAGAACATGAGACATTGTTCCACTTGTGTGATTTCTAACTAAAAGGGAAAGGGAGCTGTACCCAGTTAGAGGAGAACAAGGTTATTACCTTCACAATGTTCTCTGTGACAATCTGCAATCTGCTGGCATTTCTCCGGGACATCTGTTTCAGCCAAAATAAATGGAACATTATTATGCACGGTAGAAACGCTCACGTTGCCACTGATTGGGGCGAAGGGCCTTTGACAGATTGCATTCTGGGTGTAGAAGAAGACTCTGTTGATCTAGACAGAGAGTGAGAGAGGTTCTCTCTGAAGCCCTTCATTTTGTTAACTAAACACTGCTGTGGGGAAGGACCAGTCATCACGGGTCAGCCGGGCAGCCCCTCAGGGACTGGAGAGTGGACTTGACCACTTTTGGCCTCTCTATACATGACTGAACTGTTCAAATCTGAACTGGTTTTGACCCTTGCTGAGATGGGTCAAATTTGCTGAGCAAACCGTCAGGCTTGCTCAAATGACTAATTGACTTGTCATCTGACACAATGACTGCTTATCTGGCACTCACAAATAATGTGGCATCTTTGTGTTGATTCACTGACCTCATCATCAGCTGCTCATTTCCCCGATGCCTGAAAGTCTACAATTGTTTGGATAGACAAATTAATGTTAGTGATGACTGGCAGCCATTTAATGCACCGGGCGCAACAGGGCCACCTTAGCCACGCGAAAAACCTTCCATGTTGTATGGTATCAATTTAGGTAGCTGTCAGTCTTAAAGCTGTTGTCATAGTGACAATCATACACTCTCATGCAATGTAATCATGGTTCATTATGATTCTACGATGCTGTGATAACGACCAGGTGTGTCCTATTGTACCTTTTTTCCAGTTATCTGAGCAACGAAATATGATAGAAAGGGCAAAATAATTTGTCCATAAGATATCTTAACATGTATATATATATGAAGAGTTCAGATGCAAAAGCCTCTAAATGCCATTTGAAATTTTCTTCTTTAATGATGATTCTTATCAAACTTGTATATTTAAGTTCAGTAATTTCACTTAAATAACAATTAATAGGTAATTATCATTGCCATTTAAGTTAAATTACTGAACTTAAATATACAAGTTTGATAAAAATCATCATTCTGGAAGAAAATTTCAAATGGCACTTAGAGGCTTTTGCATCTGAACTCTTCATATATATATATATATATTCATATACACATATATATATATATATGCTTCCACACATGCTAGCATGACAAAATGTGCATTTCCTAGTTGCCATATCAACACTATAGGCTAGAAATAATTGTAGCAGAATTCAGAAATCATTTATTTAACCATAGCAAAAAGTATTTGCTTACTTATCGAATTTGTCATCTCGGTTGTTGTGTTTATTTAAAATTAGACAAATCTGACATTATTTTAATCTCCAATCTGTTATTTAACAGTTGAGATAGTTTTTTAATGCTTCTCTAACTATAGCACAAGACACTAGCCGGGTTTAAATCCCATTTGCGCAGATGGGGCATGTTGTGACAATACAGTACGTTATGATGTGCCCCTATTACAACTATGCTATTCTATTCTATACTTTTATGAATTCGATCAAGAAACCATGAGAAAAGGTGAATAAAGACTGAGAGCCAATATTCAGAAATTATTCATTATTATTATCTTTTGAACTATGCTGTATAGCAGTGTTTTGCGATGTGTTGTCAAACTCAAAAATGTGTGTTATTTTCATTATTAAAAAAATGTCATTGTTTTATATGATATTTTATTAACAAAGTGAGTTAGTTTGTCTCATATATATATATATATATATATATATATATATATATATATATATAGTATTAGATTACATCTTAAGCTGTCATATGGTCATTTTATGTGCCCCTCACATGGCATGTCGTCACATTTCACTTCCATTCTAGAAAAAAGTATACACTGTATTAATGAAACAAACCACATATTTATACAAGACGTGTGCAATTAATGCGTAAAAAAAAAAAATACTCTGAACCCCAATAGGATTTACACAAACTGAGTCAAAAAGTGTTAGCCCTGCTCTCCCCTACACTTGGCAGCTCAATTTCCAACTTGTAATAATAAAGATTTACATCTTCATAATACTCAGAGCTTGGTTTAGTGCATGGATATAGGTCTTGCATATGTCTATAATTTACAGCTTCAACTGCAACTTTCTTTAATCATCTTTGAAACGTTCCATAGTGAAAAGTTCTCCTTAAAGAGGAATGACTTCCCAGAAAATTGTATCACTGCTTGAGCGCGTTTCCCTCTTTCTTCACAGCATGGGTCGTGTGATCTTCCTTGAACAATAAATGCACTGTGTTGTTTATGCCATATATCACAGCATGTATGGATACCTAATGCTGTGATGTTAATTTTCGTACATGTTATTCTACAAAGTATGAAAGCTGCCACAAAATGCTTGCTAACTGTAAGCCAGAATGTGAGATATATGATCACACACACATAATTTGTCTGTTTTAAAACCCTATTTAGCTGAATGGTAGTTCTCTAGGTTTTGGAAGAGAGCTAATAACATCTTCATGCTGTTGTCCTTGTTAAGAGGGACTAAGGTACCTGGAGTCACATAGACACTTATAGTCACTGGGGTTCTCTTGATTCACAAGATACTCCACTTCATCACATCTTAGTCTCTAATCAAATCACATCCGCGATTCGCCGTCACATCCCAAAGCTGTTCAGTGTCGTGTTTTCATTTCACAACAGAACCCTCACTCAGAATTTTACCAGTAAATGACATCTCCGGGCTCAATCAAATCAATATTACATTGAAAACGATCACTCTCTGCCACAAGGCATGTTTTATTCAGTCCTCTGCTGCCTAAACGGGCTCTCGATGCCCTTTGAGCCGTCAGAGAGGGCAACCTAAAACACCCACAGTGCATCACCCTTTCTCTCAGAAGCAAAACATGTGACTTATTCATATGTGTAAATCATGTTTTATACATTGTGACACTGCAAGGCCATTTTGGTGAAATAAATCATGAACATACTTTATTATATAAGATAAGTACTTTGGGGTGTTAGGGGGAATATTGTTTTTGTAATGTTCTTGAGATGGGATGAACTAAATTACCCTTGGGTTAAAGAAACTAGATGTGTGCACAACCCTGCTGAAATGGCCATCTTAGAAAGCTCTTTCTCATGTTTCTGGGAGATTCGGAGCACAGTGCATGATGCAGAAAGTACACCATTCAAAAATTGATGCAGAATTGCAATTCGGATGTAAACATAAGGCATAGGAATAAAAAAAGATAATATAACTGTGTTTTTAATTAGAAAAGCAAAGCTTGTCAAATAAAACTTTGAATGCTGGCTTGACAAAACCTTTTTTAAAGTTTTGAAAAAGCCTTGAAGTTCGAAGAGAACAATAGATTCAAATGCAAATTCCAACACATAAATGTGGATGAATGTGCAACAAATTTCCATATTCTGTAAAGCAGGTTCTGGTTTAGGTATTTTGTAGTGTGTGTGCTACAGTAAATATGGAGCTGTTTTACTGTAGATGTCATCAAAAAACCAGCAAAGATGAGCGTAACCAATGACCATCATCACATATGAAGAGTTCAGATGCAAAAGCCTCTAAATGCCATTTGAAATTTTCATCTTTAATGATGATTTTTATCAAACTTGTATATTTAAGTTCAGTAATTTCACTTAAATAACAATTAATAGGTAATTATCATTGCCATTTAAGTGAAATTACTGAACTTAAATATACAAGTTTGATAAAAATCATCATTAAAGAAGAAAATTTCAAATGGCATTTAGAGGCTTTTGCATCTGAACTCTTCATATGCAGGTTGACATAAAAGTTTGGTAACACTTACTTGAAGGGGTGTGCATACGACTGACAGGACACCCGACATATGTTATGAATATGAAAGACGTTTTATGCATGTTTATGAAAACTGTCATTAAGTGTTATTCACTCAGTTATAACATTTTTAATGTAAATATGACATTGTTTGAGATGTTTCTGTCATCACACCTTGACATAAACCAACACATCCTAACTTGTGAGTGTCTTTGTCATGACAACTTGAGATTACTAAGACAACACAAATTGTCATAAACATGACATAGCAGATTAATTATAAAATTTAAGAAACCACTTAGCTTTATTGGTTAACATTGCATTAAACCGTCATGTGGTTGGTTTTGACATTGGCTGTCATGAAGCCATTATATCAAATTCAATTAGTACCACTGTAGTTGAGGTCACGAAAAATATTCATGACACAGTTATAATGCCTCATGACAGCCAATGTCAAAGCCAACCACATGACAGTTTAACTTTAATGTCAAGTTGTCATGACAAAGACACTGAAAGGTTATGATGTTATGGTTTATGTCTTGTTATGTCATAACAAAGACATCTTAATGTCATTTTTGCATTCAAAATATCATTATTGAGCGAAAGACACTTAATGACAGTTGTCATCAACATGCATAAACCCAACATGTCAGTAATATGCACGCCCCTTCAAGTAAAGTGTTACCAAATGTTTCTTTTTTTTCTTCTCACTAACATTTGGATATTAAAATATAATAAAACGGCAAAAATTTAAAGAACTAGCTAGCTTTTCTGACCACGTTAAAAGTCCATAGCTAGCACCGTCAGTTCATACGGCTGTTAACACTTTCTCTGACAATCGGATGCAATGAAACCAGTTTTCCTGTCTGTTCATGTGACAGTCAGCACTATGCGTATTGAAAAAAAAGTGTTATGGTTACACTTAACACTTGCTGATGGCGAAGAGGAGAACATTTGACAATCATCTACCATTCAAAATGACATCTTTACTAAAAAGACGACAGAAAAAATTTGACTGATCAAGAACAAAAGATATAGGGCGTCTTAATGAACATTTTCAAACAGTTTCTGTTTATGTATTTTTCATTTCATGGCTTTCTTTGACGGATAACTTGCAAGACACAGTGGTCAGGAGGTATAATGTTTTATGCATGTGTCCTCTTTACAACCGTGTTGACAAGCAAAACATACCGAAACAAGAATGGGAAATGCTGCAAAGAAACTGAGTCTATAAATCACAGCCAAGTACAGAATAGAAAGAGGTTCAACAGCAAATGTCCACTTTCCACAGTATTACATATCAAGTTAGGTGAAAACATTTGGATTATAGAGCAAAGAAATTGTTCTGAATGTCATATTATGCTAATTATACCATTTGTTATGGGCATGGCTACTCAGCCTGTTTAACTATCAATCATGTTTTGTTGCAGCTAAAATATACAAGAACCTACACAATTAGAGAATAGGCTGTTTACCAACCCAAATACCACATCTGAGGACTTGTTCAAATAACATAACAGATACCATTAATCTTTCATAATTGCCTGAGCGAGAGCCTGTGCTAAAAAAAAACAGTGCCAGACAGAAATCACCTGTAAACAAACAAAATCAACCAGTGGGACGGAAGGTTATACTTTATTTCTAATTTGCATGGTTTATCACTGTCTGTCCTTTCAATCAAGAGGTCGAGGTTTAGCTGGTTAGCATGGCACCAACTGGGTGCAAAAAGCATTTTTTTTCCATTGATGGCCAATCAAAATTAGCATCTGAATGCCAACAGATAGCCTCTCCAGGTATTACAGACATTCCCTTGCCAACAATAACTGTACTGTACCAGTAAAGATGAATCTTACAATTTCTTTCAGTTCAAAAGAAACGGCAAAAGATCCTCAGTTTTCAACAGTCATAATTAGCCATTTAGTAAAATTCTACCATTCAGGATATTCAAGTGTCCAGTGGTAATGAAAGGATGAGAAGTGTCTTATGTAAAGTAGGTGATTTAACAGCCTCTGTTTAAGTTTGACCTTTGGGAGTGCAGCGGAAATGCTCTTAGCTTGGCATGGAGAGTGAGAGCGTTGCTGCACCACTTCCCTGCACATTTAGCCTTTCTATCCAGCCATTAGAGGGAAGACTGGGCCTAAATTCATCATGTGGTTTCTGGCACGGGGACCATCGGTGCCCAGGGGAACATGTAGAAGCAGCAGGCTACATGACTTGGAGGATTTGGCTTAATTTGACCCACCAGGGTGGCTGAGGATTCGAAGACGCCGGGAGAGCTTTAAATGTAGAATTGTGCAATTTAGATGGTCTGGACTGATAACATGCCTCACAGTGGACTTGGCTCTGGACCCCGAAGTCCATGTAGCAATTAGACCAAAAGGAGATTTACTCTCCAGATTTGAGAGCACCAGCAAAGAAGGAATACGATGATGGCATTTACCTCTAGAGATAACTCATTTGGCTGTGTTCACTGATCTAAGAACATTAAAGTCCTTTTAAAAGTAAAGCAGTTCATTATGTTGCCCAATCTCACAACAGGAGTATCTCCTTTGGGATAAACAGACCTTTGTGTTCACAGTGGAATCTCTCAAGATAAAGCCATCAGTTGTGTTCCCCATTCTAAGTACGTAACCTCTTGGGATAAACCCTGCTCACTGTGCTCTCTGATCTAGAGACAGCAGTTAGCCTTCGGGATAAAGCAGTTTACTACTTGCCTCCTGATCTAAGTATACAATGGCAACCCTTGGGTATACATCAGTTTATCACGATTCTGATCTGGAAACAGTTTCCGACTGATCCCGATTCAGCGAGCTTACTTCCGCCCCACACCTCCTGCAAGGTATTCCTGGGAGGCTACTTAGTTCCAACTTTACAGCATGTCCCATTCAGTCCCGTTGTCCTGGAGGACAGCAACATCAAAAGGATGTGCTTTGTTATGTTTATTAAACCATTTGGAAGGGAACATGTGTTGGTGTTCTGAAAAGCACATTAAGTCAATTGAACAGGAGGATGAATGGAGGCCTACTGAACTGAATCAGCGGAGAATCTCTCCTTCCTATTGTCTTTCGCCCTTTTAAATTTATTTCAAAGACAAAATCACACCAGAGACCTCTGGAGTAATTTGTATTGATTAATGTTTCTCTGCACATGGAGAATACCTTTCACAGATTCTGCCTCATCTTAAGAACTTCTAGTCTTATCTCCTCTCCTCCACTCTCGCTTGCACACATTTGAAATGTCTCAATTTCGCAGAATAATGCAAAACACTACTGGGAATATTTTATTACATCTTACCCAGGAGTAGTTTAAAGCTGCTGTAGGTAACTTTTGTAAAAAAAAAAAAATCTGTTTTACATAATTGTTAAAACTTTCATTATGTCCTGACTGTAGAATATGATAATATTCTAAATATCAAGCTCCACTGGCTCCTCCCAATGGTCCTATTGCCATTTGCACAAATACACTGCTCCCGGTCTGAAACAACCAATCAGAGCCAGGAGGAATGTCAATCGCCCAAACTCAAGACTGCCGGTGCGCCACAGCTGTGCTAATGGCGGAGAAACAACCTAAACTGCCAATTTCTCGAGTGGCGTCTGCTCATAAAACAAAGACGGGTAAAAGGAAGTAAAAGGCCAATGACGATAAACAGGCGAAAAAGAAAGAATTAGACAGAGCCCATTGACTCAGTGTCAAAATTCTAGCCGTGTGATATGTAGATAAAATGTCACGCAATGTGCAATAATTGAAACCTGCTAATTCACTGGCTTGTCATGTTGCTAAAAATAAGGTTGTGGCAAGCAGGACGAGGGCCTTTTTTGCGTTTTTCAACAGTTTGCAGCACTAGTTTCTGTCTGATGTCCATATTTGCATGTTGCCATATTTTATCGCGTGATTTTTCTTGACAAGACGTGGTTTGTAGACAAGATAGAATCGTTGGGTGACCGAGTTGTTGTCAACTCATTTAGTGCATTGCCTCCTGTTGCGGATCAATCACGTTGTGTCGTGTTTAATATTGGGATCCATTATTTAAAATGATTGCATTTATTATGATTATTTTTTAAAAAAGAGAACTAATTTTCAATTTCGATTCCTGTGAATGTCTTTTCCATTTCCTTAATGTACAAATTGGAGCTCACATCTTAATGCTCACTATTGTTAGACCACCCACCAACCACCCAGAAAGCTTTTAAAGGTACTTTGTAGGAATTTCTCCCATCTATTAGTGAAATTGTGTTTTGCCATTAAACGAATAGTGCTCCTTAGCTCTCTCACTTTTTCAAATTCGTATAGAAACTACAGTAGCAGTTATGTACCAAGAAGTTATAAAACAATGTCTTCCAATAGCACGTCATCGAGTGTTCTTTAGGGTGATGAGGTTCGTTTAAGTCAAACAAACTCAAGGGTGATTCAACGAGTGAGCTTGTTCTACCGTGTTGAGGCTTGTATAATGAATCACACAATCAAGCAATGAAAAAAGCTTGTAATTTAACCCGTAACATTGCCTTACCTGTCGAGAAAAAAGCAGGCAACTTCAGCATCCCTTTCAAAGTCTTTCTCCTTGATTAGCTCTTCCCACCAGGGAAAAGCTATCCCTATATTTCTACACTCATTTTTTTTTTTTCACCAGTCACATTACTTTTTAAATGTAATTTATTCAATCATATACTGACACTTTTGCCAATGCGTATACATCCAACGCACATGGCACCCTTTATCGTCAATATGAGACGCAGATATATATGGACCAGAAGGCGCCTCATTCAGGCATGGAGACAGTACAGTGAATATCACTGTGTGAACACGGAGATTTATCATAAATTATAGGACTGTTTCTGACTGCTAAAGTCGGACTCAGCACTGAAGAGTGACGCACTCCACTGACTTCACTCCTATTGGTTGTCGGACCCGAAAGTTGTTCTTCGTTTGCATAAAGTTAAACAGATCTCAACCGCTCCCCATTGAAATGAATGGTATAGTGTTGCTTTGTCGCTTGTTGTGTGAACGGAGCTTTATTCACAAAAACCCTATATTTGCATGATGCAATAAATATTTGTTTTCAGTTTCTTGTGATTATGGCAGCAGTTATTTTTTTTTTTTGCTGCTTGTTCAAATTAGCCTACTTAAGACATGACCTTGTTTAAGAGAATACCCACGAAGACATATTCTTGTGTGTATTGAATGAACGAAAGCAAAACATTTGCTATACATTTTGTCCTAACTTAATTTCATTGTGTTGACTCCACTTAAATATATTTAAAATGGAAGTTTACTTAATCTATTTGTGTTGGGATTACATTAGCCCCGATAAAGTATAGCAAAACTTTGTACTTAGCTGCAATCCACGACAATTAATATTATTATTATTAATTTTATTATTATCATTGGCATACTCGCAGTGTTCTAACTTTATTTATTTCATGTACTAGCTTCTAAATCCGACTTTGACTCGTTTTTTAAAGTTTGCGTAGAGAGAACTTAAGAGTTTTCTGTTACAACGGTGTCGTGTTAGCGGCCCCTAAATTAATAACTAATGATCGTTGCGACGGAAGTGAATCAATCAAAACTAAATTTAACTGGAAAATAACTTTATTCTAGATCTGCTGTAAAGCCAAAACAATCTGTTACTTTAATCTCCGGCAACCCACCTACGTTCCCCTCACCTCCCCACCACCACCGCAGGTTGCTTCCCTGCTTCCTAGTCTGAACGTATGCTCATGAAAGTTTTCACTGTTAAACTGATACATGGTATCGGCACAAGTTCAATAATGACAACTTTGAAAACCTTTTCAATGCGCATAAGGGGGGGGAATAATAAAACTGATCCTTTCACTCCTACAAAGCCATAGATTTTCTGTCATTGATAATGTAAAAGACTTTCGAGAGCATGTGTCACCTGGTATGTATGCCCTTTGTGACTGGCTGGCTTCAGGCATTTGTTAGGTGGACCCACGGTTTGACCTCTTTAAATTTCCGTAGTCTTCCTTCGAGGAAGCTCATCGCTGGGTAGTGGATCCCTCCTCCATCCTTCATTACCTTCCTGGCTTTTGTGTACCATATTTCCTTTGGGGAAAAAAAGATAGAACATGTCTTATTCAAGAAGGACATTTTTAATATTTTACAAAATTTTGCAGTAGAGATAACACACATCAGGTACTGATTAAAGAAGGTGGATTTTCAAAATAAAAGTATTGATACACATACAATACAGTATGTCTTGTATGACCACTTATTAAGTGCATTCACATCTTTGTAAAAAACTATTAATAAAGTTTTAAAACAGCATCAATTTCCATGCAAGATAATTAAAAACTCACATAGCCACGGTCTGTTCCATGTCTGCACCAATGATAGTGACAGGGCCTCTTCTGTTTGTGGATGGCCTGTTCTGTAAAAAAAAAAAAAAAAAAAAAAACACATTCAGTAAGTAAATAAACAAACAAGTGACACACAAACGTACAGCCTATACATGAAGAGCTCAGATGCAAAAGCTTCTAAGTGCCATTTGAAATTTTCTTCTAAAATGATCATTTTTATCAAGCTTGTATATTTAAGTTCAGTAATTTCACTTAAATGGCAATGAAGATTACCTATTAATTGTCATTTAAGTGAAATTACTGAAATTAAATATACAAGCTTGATAAAAATTGTCATTTTAGAAGAACATTTCAAATGGCATTTAGAGGCTTTTGCATCTGAACTCTTCACATTTAAATTTCCAGATATTTAATATTTCCAGAAGTAAGATCATCTGAAAACATCAGAGGCATTGAATTGCATATAGTCTTTCGCAAGCATCGACAGAGAACTTGAACACAAAACACGTATGTGTTATTCTTGATGTTTAATAACACTTCCTTCTTTAGAATGACAAGCTCAAAACACATTATTTTGACTTTAGTACACAGACTTTAAACAAGTTAGATGTTGCCGCGATAGCCGCATCTAACACTAAGCCTTTTAACGTTACATGGCAACCACAGTCACTCTCAATGTAGCAACTAAGCAAGCCATGGTAATTTTTTCAGCAAATGGACTTCTTGCAGAACTACTCCGCGTTCTACTCTGGTTCTACTTATTACATATCAGGAGTTTCCGGTTGTTCATCGCACGTCCATACATGAGAATGCCAATTGATTAAAACAGTGAATAATTATTTCTGTATTCATTTTCTTGAGCCTGCAATAAATATATTTTCTATCCAACTGTTCCATTCTGGATAATAATTAGACTAAATATTTTGATTACTAATATCTTATCAAATAATCTAAGGTCAGGTCTAACAGCAGCTAAATTACACTGATAAAACTTTTACTAACGTTACGCTAATTCCTAAGACCAGAACACTCACGTCCCATACACCGCACGACCCAGAGTGTTCCAACAAGTGGAATATATGTTCACTAAACCAATTACAACCAGCCAAAAACTCTTTTCCTCCTTTAATTCAGAACACAGAAAGATTTACTCAGGCAAGTCCCTATTGCCTTACACATCTCTCTCCATGACGGTGAGAGACACATTTTTACATTAGGCAGTAAATGAACCAAGAACATCTGATCTAACTTGAACATTAACACACATAACTTTACTATCACAAAAAAAGTAAAAGATCTTATTGCAATAACACATAAATCAACTCTCAATATACAATTACCCATAATGCACCCAGCTGCTAGCGCTGACTGCCGAAGTGATGACGTCACTTTGTAGGACAACTCTCGGAAGCGAACGGCGCATGGGTTCCCTCGGTCTAAAAGCAATGCATTTTCCCCATCTTTTTGAAAATCGCAAAAAAATAAGATCTATGTTTAACAAAGGGACCCTTACACGTTTTGTCTAGTAAGATAATCTTTACAAGTTAATCCAAAATGTATAGATTTTGAAGCATATATATATATATATATATATATATATATATATATATATATATATATATATATATATATATATATAAATATATATAACTTTATATGAAGTCCATTATATTGAGAAAATCCTGAAATGTTTTCTTCAAAAACCTTAATTTCTTTTCGACTGAAGAAAGAAAGACATGGATCTTGGATGACATGGGGGTGAGTAAATAATCAGCAAAAGTTTGTTTTTTGTTTTTTAAAGTGAACTACTCCTTTAAAACAGTGGACAGATTTGACTGTAGTTCTCAGAAAATGATGCAATCTGATCTAAAGTCTCAATTTATTTCAAAGCACTAGTGACAGTGCGCACTTCACAGCACGTTCTAATCAAAGTCTGATACTGCACTGCAAGGAGTGTCACTGATTGAAAAACACAGGACTAATAACCTTTTTCTCTCAGATGGCACAGATTGACTATAGGATTTAAATGCGTCATTCAGTCTAACAAATTTCAATGTATATATACAAGTACTTGCCAACCACCATAGATCCAAAACATATTTGGACACTTTAGAAACACTTACAAATGCATGACCACAAGAACACTTTTGACATCTATTCTGTGGAAATTACAAGCAAAAAACAATGTTGTTGGTTTTCAATAATACATTCATTGTTTAATATTTCTGGTGGTCGATAACCTAAAGTGGGGCCAACAGTCCTGTGTTTCAGCCCTGATTGTTGATGCGTCTTGGTTTGATCTATTGTCATCCAATGACTTTTATTTATTTTTGAATTGTGTGGCTTAAGTGTCCCAAAACCTGTTGAGTCCACTGTGTGTATATCGATTCCTCATGAATCTCCAAGTAGCTGATGTCAGTTTAGCATTTCAGTTCACATTTGTGTCGGCTTTTCTTTTTCAGCTCTGATCTTGAAGTCTTTGAAAACATATTTTTAAAAGGGGACCTATTATGAAAAAAAAAAAATCCCTTTACATTGATTTTGAACATTACGTGTTCACAGTGTGTTTACACAACCACCCTGTTATGGTAAAAATCAATCCGCTCTATGTTATTTTCAAATTCAGAGGCTGCATCCTTCGATTGCGTCATAGCAGCACGATGAAGGCTGTCCTTATTTCCATTTCCCAGGAACTGACGGATACAACAGATTGATCCTTCTATCTGTTGTATCTCTGAAACCTATTCGCCTTCAGTGGAAGCTTGAGATGATGATGAAGGTGCCACACGCAAATCAGGATCTAACTCTCCTCAGTCTGCGGTTAGTGAGAAGACAATACCTCCTGCAGCTCGCTGGAGTGGTCAGGCTGCATAATCTAAAACTTCACTACAAGTCAAGCCCTTTCTCGTGTTGCTTGCTGCTCTTCTCACCATCAAATGACAAGTGTTTATATCCACTTGCTTTGTTTTTGTTTAGTCTGCATTTCTCACCATCAAAGGGCAGCAAATGCATAAATACACTTACTTTGTTTTTGTTTACTCCATGTAGTTCTGAGAGCTGAAGTGTATATTTTTATTTTCTCAGACGCATCAAGGTGAGTTCTCACACTCTCTCACTCATGCACTCACACACACACACACACACACACACACACACACACACACACACACACACACACACACACACACACACACACACAATTTAATATGCTATTATACTCCATGAAACTCCATGTAAAAGCCAGAAACTAAGCTTTTTTTTAGCACAGGCCTATCTAAGGGTTAATGGTGCCACCTGGTTATCAACAGTATAAATTACAAATTTTACCTCTTCCCAACAGGGAAAATCACCAACAATCAAAAATGCACGATTATATGGCTTTGCAATAAAAAAAATGTGGTTATAATGGAAGAAGTCAATGGGGCAAAAACAGCTATGAACAGTAAATGAGGGAGAAAAAGTTAAAATCTGATTCTGCACAAAAACTAACAATGCATCAAAACCAATGTTGTTTCTAATCTTGGACATATCCAAGACTGTAATAAAAGGTATTAAAAAAATCCAGTCCAAAATATTTTTTTTTATATTGAAAATAAGTCATTTTGTGTGTGTTTTTTTTTCCCAAATCAGTGACATGGTTTATGAATTCGGGAATTAAAGAGTTAAAATCCTGAATGTTTTTAAACATTTAGTAGTTTTAATCAGGACTGAGGTTGATCAAAAGATTTATGCAAAAAAAAAAAAAAAAAAAAAAAATTAAGTGTGGCTGTTTTCAGCCACAAACATAATGAAATGGTTGTAAATTTGAACAATGCACAAGGGATAATAAATTATTTGTAGGGTAATTTGAGGTCAAATTTTACAGACATATTCTGGGGACACCTGAGACATATAAAATCTTGTAATAAGTGTCATAATAGGTCCCCTTTAAGTTTTAACCTTTTTTTCAATTGGTATATATTAAACTTATTAAATTTTACTTCCTGTCAGCGTGACTGCTCGCATATTGT
Source organism: Pimephales promelas (assembly GCF_988280905.1). Lineage (NCBI taxonomy): Eukaryota > Metazoa > Chordata > Actinopteri > Cypriniformes > Leuciscidae > Pimephales > Pimephales promelas. The sequence goes on from NC_142777.1 coordinate 31,613,145, forward strand.
CACTGAGATGGCAAATTAAGTTCATTAAATTATTTTAAACCAGTTACAAGCAGTCTCCTAATTACCCAGCAGAAAACAATTTGTACTTTCTTTTGTGTTCAATTGTTATAATTCATACTCTGCAAATGTGCATTTATACATCGAAATAGCCCATAGATCACATTAACATTGATGTTCTTGGCAGATACTTCAACAAACAGCTTTACTGTAAGTGCATGTAAATCACAGTTAACAAAAACTGGACACAACGCTAAGCAAAATCATGTTTTATAGATTGCAATGCAAGATCTTGAAAAGTTTATAGTCATAATCAATTGTTAATACAAAATGCCAAATGTTCACATTTATCCTGGGTGTCTCTATTGAGCAAAGGTCAGAATGAATAGTACCACACATCTCAAAGTGTGAGTACGATTCTGTAATTAAAATTGGTTTGTCACTGAAAAAGGTCTTATATAAATGTAAATCCTGCTCTTTGACTTTATAAATGTTATCACTGGTGGAATTGTGGTTAAAGATCTGGGCTGGTAACCAAAGGCTCTATAAAATAATACTGAAGTAATTAAGTACATTTAAGTAATGAAGTATTTGCATCCAATTATCACAGAAATATGGGTTCTAGCTAAACCCATGTGATGCTAAATAAAACTATCTATCATTATCCTATTAAAAAGCAACTTCAGCCACATGCAAGTTTTTCTCAGTTCAGTAAAGGATGAATCTGCTGGCTTGACACAAACTACACAGCACCTTTAGTATGAAATATTGCAGTTAGCTTAATACATTCTATCCGATCTATAACTGAGTCGCTCTGTGACTTTGTGTCAGTTTTAGATTTACTGCTGTTCAGGCTGGTGATTTTATTCTCCAGGAAAAAAGCTGAAGCCTTCAGCATTTCTCTTCTTTTTTTCCCTATTTGGTTTTTGTCCAGAATAGCCTGCTGTCCATCCATTCTGATTGGATGACTGAAAGATAGAAAACTGAAGCGGAACAATTGCTTTTGCAATTGCCATTATTTATCCTCTAATAAACAGTCGTTTGCCTTCAGATTTTCCAGACACTTCATCTCATTCATTTAACCCGTCAGACGTTATTTTAACTCTAAAAGATTCTGCCAGTGAGCAAGCATATGTACTCTATAACTCTCCGTCAGCATTAGCTAAAGAAGGGAAGTGATGGCCTCATTATTGGGACACTCAGTGAAGTGTGTCACATTAGAAGGGCGTCATTAAAACACGCTGCCCCGTACCGCAGTTTCACACAAACCAATTACCAAATACTTAACTATTTGTGGCCCAGGCAAGCATTTCACTTTCATGTTTACTGATGATGTGCTCATTTATAACACAGATGGGCTAAAAGTGTCAAAAAAAGTTTCAATCGACTGGATAGTACAGGATAGAAGCACTATTATAGCATCGATACTTCATCAGTGATGGAGGAGACAGTTGATCAGTCAGAGGTTTGAACCAAACTGGATTAAAGCATTGATTACTTAATTGGATTGCAGTTTATTCAATATCCTGATTGTAACACTACCACGTTTTTTAACAACCCCAGCCAAGAAGGTCTATAATACCAACTGACAATAAGACGCAGGTAAATGATATGGCAATGCTTATTGGATGATTGCAGAAAGAACACTCACTGCCTCAAGGCTTTTATTACTGTCAATCAAGCAATCAATCAATCAAATCAATTGAGTGGGTGATAAGTCTTCCTCATTTGCAGACTGTATTTCAGGGGTCCCTCAAGGGTCTAATTTAGGACCTCTTTTATTCTATATATATATAAAAAATGACCTCCCTCAAGCATGTCCAGATGTTAACATCCAAATCTATGCTGTGATTTGCAAGATCTAAAGAACACGCGGCAGCCAAACTGACTGATTAAGGTGTCGGATTAGCTGACAAATTCATGTTTGACCCTTAATCTAAGTAAAACAGTGTTGCATGTACAGCGAGAACTAATAATTCAGTTAATCCTGATATCTTAATTACCGGTGAAGTCATTACATCTGTGACACATGTTAAATATCTGAGTATCATAATTGATACAAATTTGACCTTCAAAAAACAAGTTAGGTCATCAAGATTGTTAAATCTAAACAATTTTAAGAGTATCAGACATAATTTGTCATTGTCTGCAACAGACTGATCTCATGAAGTAGCTTGTGTATGACACACGCTAAAGATGCATAATCGCTTTTCAGCGTGTTTATGAATGCCGTTGACTTAACGTTATTACTGTATAGATAAATATATGACTTACCTCAACCCCGTCCCTAAACCTACCCGTCACTGAAGTTAATGGCATTTATGACTGTTCCCTTACCATCCTAGGAAAGAAAAAGATAGCTCCCCAGATGTAGATGTACATTTTGCTTCATTTCGCTCGGACATTTGACTCAAACCAGTACACATCAAACCATTTTTATCAAATTTGAATTGATAAATAATATATATTTTGTAAATGTATGTAGTGTATTTGTTGTTTAGTGGTTGCTTTGTGTTTTTTGTTATTGTTCTGTCTACCTGTCCAGGGACAACAGATGCAACTTAGCAGTTAGCTAACTCTGAAAGTGAATTGGACAGTCTAAACCCACATTCAAATGACATCACTGATGGAATCAAAATACATCCATAGTCTCAAGCCCTTCATTAGTGAGTAAGCCACAAAATAATATCATTGGTCAATATAAATAAATATATATTATATTGCCTGCAGAATGCTGTTGTTACAACATCCACCAACAGGGGTTAACAGGGCCATACTAACCAAATCTTTACTCACTAGTCCCAGCAGAGGCAACAGCATCTTAATTCAATCACATTTTTCTAGCTAAGACTATACTTTGAACCTCAGGAGCTTTTACTAAATGGAGCCTATGTTTGGGGAGGTAGATTCAATTTACAACTCAGCTGGTAAAATGGCATTTTAATTTCTTTGCCACCATATAATGAGAGGAAGAAGGGAGAAATGAATTTGTTGTGCAGCGTGAATTGCTCTATGGAGCCAGAGAATATTAACACAACGAGACAGCAACCCATCAGACGGAGATGTCCTGAGAATAGAGAATAGCTCAAACACCACTTGAAAAAAATTGCCTTGATTTAAAGCTGCAATATCATTTAAAGCTGCAACAATAATTGAAAACTCTAAGGCTTTCCAGAGTTACACATCATCCCCCTAATCAGGAAAAAAAAAAAAAAACCCAAGAAGAAAACGAAATCCGATCTCCAGATGTACATTAGCATAACGTAAGTCTCACTATTCAAACAGCAGGTCATGAGAACCCTCAACGAGATCTTTCCCGTACTCATTGACCATCACTTGACCCAGCTAAGTGGAGAAGATTGACAGTATCTGAAAATGATATGATCTCCACTGTATTTACACTGAAAGCACTGCAGTATTTCTGGCTTCTGTCAGTTCTCCACAGCAGCATTTCAGGCTTAGTCGCACTCTGCCTGAAGAGCCCGCACGAAGGGGTGTATTGTTTCCTGATGGTAAGCAGTAAAGCGGAGAGTTAATTCAAAGTGAGCTAGGCTCGGCACGTTGGGAGTAAAGTGAAATTGTGGTAAAACAAAGCAGAAGCCCTGCTGGGGAAAGAGAGGAGACTGAGGTAACAGTGTGTGATCACATTAAGGACGCATTCTGAGGGCCATGCGACTTTCTCGGATGAAGTGAACCTTGCGTTTTAGATGCTTCCCTGCTGCGGCTCTCGGGACAGATGCTACATAAGCTGAGACCTTTCTCCACAGTGGGTCAATTTACCAACCAAGAGGCAAGGTCCATGCACCATGCACACTACAAAAAAACAATAGGACGAAAATCAATTAACAATCTGCACGCCATGTTACTGATGAGATCATTTTTAAAAAGGGGTTTGCACGGAATAGTCGAATATTCGATCTTTAATTATTATTTGAAAAATAAAAATACTATGTTGCTTTGCTGGTCATCAATGCAGTGAAATCCTAAGCACGCAAACTAAAACGCGCAGTTTTAAATAAATCCACTGGTTGACGCTGTGGAGCTTGATTGTATTTGATCAGAGAATATCGTCGTCAGTACAGTGAAGTTTGGAATTACTTTTATCAAAATGATTTTACTAAATTATCTTACAACAAGGAATTACTTTTGATCAAACTGATCAACATAAATATCACCAGTCAACACCGTGACATCACATGAAATTCAAACACCAGTCAAATGAGGAAAGACAGCAGTTCATCACTGCATTCACGAACGCAGGTAAGCGCTGTATCGCAGAGTGAGCCGAGAAGTTCACTTATCCGACAGCAAAAAGATCTAGAGACATATGCTTCCTTTAAAGGGGAAATGAAGAAGTCAATCAAGTTTACATGATTTACAAGATGGATTTCCACTATAATCAACAATTATATAAGAAACATGACAAATGTAAACATATAAAAAAAAAAACGAAAAAAAAAACGTTATATCTTTCGCCGCCAGGGTGTCGCCATTGTGCAGTATTCTAACATGCGACATCACGGGGTTGGTTGGCTTTAGTTTAACAGGCTCTGGGCAATGAATATCCCGACATCAAACTGTTTACACCACAGTGTTTTGACCGCGAACAACTAATGTTAGGTCCAGTCATCATTAGCTAACAGCTGTAAGTATGAACTAGCTAATGCTAACTTAATGTTTAGCAAACTTAGTAAAGTTTATTAGGACCAGACAAAAAGACGCCGTCTAATGTTATATGTTGACAAACTGCACATAGAAACATTGTCATATTGTCATAAACATCATATTCCCGTCTCGTCAAAACCATGTAAGGCTACGTTCACACTGCAGGCTGAAACGACCTAATTCTGATTTTTTTTGCCCCTATGTGACCTGTATCTGATTTTTTCATGACAGTCTGACTGACACAGATCCGATCTTTTCAAATGCGACCCAGGCCACTAGGGTATGTGTTCCAAATCCGATATGTATCCGATCTTTTCAAATGAAGATTGAGATTGTAAGTGTGCTGGCTCTGTTGTGAAAATAACTTTTAATAACTTTTTCTTACAGTGGAGCTAAACGAGCTCCACTGTAAGACATCCATTTAGCTACTTCCGCAAACAACAAGTGACGTCGTTGACCGTTGAGTACTCTTCTGCGCATGCGGGTTACTTCTGGGTCATTTCAAGTTCACACAGGAGATCACAAAAGGTCGCATTTAATTGGAAATGTGAACGGCCTAGCAAAAAATCGATTTTTTGCAAAAAATCTGAATTGAGTATTAAGCCCTGCAGTGTGAACGTAGCCTAAGTTACGTTGCTATGTGCTATGTAGAACAGCCGGTGGTGGTTTGGGGCAATGAGTGGGTTTGCAACGCGTGTCAGTGTGGCTGTTGTACTGCGATGCCCACCGTGTCAGAGTCCATCTGCTGTCAAGAGGTTGATCTTGACCACGTATTGCGCGGACGTTTACCATGCTGTGCCGGGAGGTAGGCCTGTTGGAAGCGGCAATGCTTTTCCTGAAGGATGTCAGAGTGGAGACACTTTTTAATAATAAATGTAGCTACTGGCACTTCCAGTGCGAAAACATGGACGTTTCATTTCCCCTTCAACAAATACATGCTAACTTACATGGTTTTGACGAGACGGGAATATGATGGCAGACAGCGTGAACAATGTTTCTGTGTGCAGTTTGTCAACATATAACATTAGACGTCGTCTTTTTGTCTGGTACTAATAAACTTCACTAAGTTAGCTAACCACTAAACTAGCATTAGCTAGTTCATACTTACAGCTGTTAGCTAATAATGACTGTACCTAACATTAGTTGTTCGCGGTCAAAACACTGTGGTGTAAACAGTTTGATGTCGGGATATTCACTGCCCAGAGCCTGTTAAAGTAAAGCCAACCAACCCCGTGACGTCACATGTTAAAATACTGCACAATGGCGGCGCCCTGGCGGCCAAAGATATAACGTTTTTTCTTTTTTCTTTTATATGTTTACATTTGTCATGTTTTTTTATATAATTGTTGGTTATAGTGGAAATCCATCTTGTAAATCATGTAAACTTGATTGACTGCTTCATTTCCCCATTCAAGTTTCATCATGGGAGACAGGTTTAAGAACAGAAAACCAAGCGCTAAATGAAACTTCGGTTAGCACTAGCACACAGCTATGTGCGTCCCTGCAACGTCTGTCGTCTGAGCTTATTTTCTCTGCAACCAGCCATATTGTTATGCAAGTCTGAGGAGCCAACTTTCAACCGAGCATGTGGATTGTGGATGTTCTTTATTTCTCAACATGAACACATGAAACAATATAATCAAGATAACCATATGTTGACTCGAGTGTAAATGTACATCCTATACGAAAACTGACACAGTCTGCTTCCTATCCATCCATTCATCCATGTTTAGGTAAATGTTGTTGTCACGACAGCATTTACCTAAACATTCTGGTGTAAAAAGTAGCCCTAAAATATAAGGCAAGGGAATGTTGTGTAGGCTTGCTCTGCTTTTTTTTAAAGGTACACTTACAGGTGTAATATATTCTCTATTTAAAAGTTTCACTTCTTTTTTGTTTTATGCAGGGTCACCTCAAGGAGGCAGACATGTCTTGAAATTACATGATCAGCCAAATACTCACTTTATCTCAATAACTTTTTTAAAGTGCACTATTCATGACTTTGAATAATGCACTTCTACGATACTCTACCGTTACCTTAACAGCATGACAGTGCATAAATATTTATTAAGGTAAGCACTGAAGCAGTTTGGTTGTCTGTTGCTTAACAACTTTCTGTTAGATTCTACCACCAGCTTGATTCATGAATATCTTTGGCACCGCAGTTTGGGCTGGCAAAGCAAACAGGTTTTTTAATTCAGGGTTTAAAGAGGCACCCCTTTGCAGCATTTAAAATGGCCTTTAACTGGGTTTAAAATGATGTTAACCCCAGGGTTAACCGTTGTTAGTCTATGGCACCAAGGCTTAAGTGCTTCCTCTCGCATGTGGAATTTAATGAATGTGACTATTCATGTGTTTGCTGGCCATATGAACAACGACAGGTGTTCTTTCTCACTCAGTCCCAGAGTGCTGAAATAAATCACGCCAAACTCAAACATGTTTGTCCACGTTGATATGTAATTATTAGTTTGTCTGTTGCTAGCATTTATCTTTGGAAACTTAATCTTCTCTTGCTTTTTAACTAAAAGCCATCAGTATACTGTATATCCTCGCGTAAATCTTTCTTCCTGATGCAATTATCTGATGGGTTGCAGGTAACCAGGGCAGTAAAGAGAAATTATGCCAGTCTAAATGACGTTGTTATTAGATTCGACATCCAAAAGAATAATAAATTGTGTTAGCAGAGCTTCAAAGATGTGGGGTAACTCATATAAACTGCTCTGTGCTCCTGAGTAGGAGAAAGAAATGGCAATGAAATATAAAAAGTCAGATGTACTGCATTACAATTCATACCTTTTTAATCCATATTACTTGTTAAAGTGCCCTTTGACTCACTTGGCAGCACAGATTCATTAAACCCCACATCAATGGGCATAAATCATCTTGCCAATCGCAATAAAAAGGCGCCGCCTAAAAACGTTCAAGTTCCTGTCCAAACAGCAAGTTCTCATAGAGGCAGTTAACTTCAGAAAACATGTCACAGGCTCTTGAAGTCATCCGCCGTCTTCACTGTGATAAGGGCGGCGAGTCGTTTCCTGTCAAATCTCGAGCTCAGGGTCACTGACCTGCTTAAAGACATATTTTTCTGTCACAGTTTCATGATTTTAGCACTGGCTCAGGGGAATTCGGAGTATTTTGAACTAAACGTTTACCTCAAAAGACTGTTGCATGATGCATGAATCCTTGATGTGTCATGGGCGAACGATGTTGTATGTTGTTGAATTGATGGTGATCTGTATGGGGGACAACTGTAAGAAAAAAAAGAAATCTGTCATTCGCTGTCTTATAGCGGAGTCAAAATATCAAACAAATTACATAGACCTTCTTCCCTACCACACTGAATAATGATCATTCCCTCTATATATCATGTATCTGTCCAGATGACTTCTTTCACACCTTGAACATCTTCCAAGAAGCATTGCGAGCAAATTCAGTTCACTTTCTGATCATGTTTTCATGCAGAGCTGTTCTGATTAGATCCTCTGTTTATTTTCAGAAATACTGTACACTTTGAGTAATAAGATGCAGAGAATGTCCGGCTGAAAAACATCTTACATTTATTGAAATGTATTGAAACCATTTCTGGTACAGGATATGCAATCCTCTATTCCAGACTCTAAAAAACACAAACAAACATATTTATATACATAGAGTTTCACATTTTAACAGTTTAAAATAACACATTAATTTCATAAATTGAAGGTTTCCTAATAATCCTAAATAAATTACATAAAATGAATTGCATTAGTTACTGGCAAGCTAATTATACATACCCCTTTTGAACACACAACAACTTCTGGAAGTTCATTCCATGATTTTACCGCACGGAGTTTAAACATTTTCTTTCGCAAACTGTTTTCAAGGAGACGAGAAAATATGTCATTTCTGTACTTAATATTACATATACCACTGCCTGTATATTTCAAGATTTATAATATAAACTGTCAAAAGGTAAGACAAAATAATTGCAGTAGTCTTGAAGTAGGTTTCAATAGCAAGGCTAGAAATCATAGTTGTTTGGCCCTTGGTGAAACAGAGTGAACCTCTATTCAGTGCTATGGCTTCAGAACACTTGGATACACAGTCATACAGAACCCTTTTATTAGGCTATATAGTGTATGGTGTTTTTGTGTCTTTTTGAAGTTTTCAAGTATCCTACCAAAATCTGCTTAGTTGTTTGTAGTCTCAACAGCAATAAACAAACCGGATTTTTAATAACTCCATCCAAACCTCCATATGTGGTAAAATCAGTGTCAGCTACAGTTGTGTCTGGATTGATTCATTTCCGCATTCCGCTCACGTTGCATTCATTATGTACTGAATGAGCAACTGAAAACGGTCTCAACACATATATTCATGAATATGTAAATAGTACAATAATGCTCTGATGTCTGATGAACCTCACGTTTGCATTTTCACAGTCAGATAACAGCTCAATAACAGCTAATGTGATAATCGTGAATATAGTTCACCCAAAAATGACCATTCTGATATCCTATATACTCTTATTTCCTTCAAAGCCTGACTTATTTTCATCTGTGGAAACCAAATGAAGATATTTTGAAAAACACCAGGGACTGAGTTTTGTTTTCCGCTGAAAAAAGTAAGTCATATTGGTCTGGAACTGACAACATAATGGTGAGTAAAATGATGAAAGAATTTTCAATTGATCATGGGATATGATGTTTCACTCTGTAACACAGCAATGCTCTCCAGACTCATGTAGGCGGCTCTGTTTGACGACTCTACCCTGATAAAACATAGGTTACCATGGTAACTTGCAGACTTAACTCGCTGCCAAAGCAGAATTACAGTTGAAGAGGAACACGAGGTTGAAAAACTACAGAAATACATGTAAAAGCATGTAAACGTATATGCAGTGGAAATTAATTTGACGGGCCATGTTGTAGATGTAGTAGGAGTGATGTTTCGATCTAAAAATATCTTTTACATGTGCGCATCTGTCAAGCTCAGGCTACAGAAAGGCACATAGATGAGCTCATCCTTTGCTCTGCTGTGTGTTACTGATTCGACATGGAAAAGGATATATAAAAGTATTTTTTTTTTGGGGTCTCTGTGCATGAGTAAGCTGAGCCCTGACAGAAAAATTACATGTTGATTTAGTCCAAAAAAGTGTGGGTGAACAAACATTTGGATAATGTTAAGCCATAACATATGCATTAGAAACGCCAAGACTTGCCTTTATTTATAGATACACACGTGTGCGCAATTTAAATGTGCATGTTTTTCCTTTATTGATATGCAAAACACAAGCAAAAAACTGCATTCCCTGCTAATTTTAGACCATGCTTATACAACCTTGTAATTCAAACCTGATTGCAAATATATGTACAACTGGTTCACGTAATAGCTCACACACGTGCTATCTGTCCATTTCATTGGTAAGTGATGGTGTTCCAGGTTTTATTCAATTTCCACAAAATGGAGATAATGGAAAGGGCATTCACCGCTGAAGTGGTTCTCATGGTAAATTATTTAAATCTAAAGAACATTACGCCAGTAACCTCTGATCCTTGATCGGTCGATCTCCACATCTGTACCTCTTTACTCTTTTAGACAGGTGCACATTACAAAATAATCGAGTTTTAATGAGCTCCTGGTGTTTATACAGGCCCATCTCTGCCCAAGGCTTGCGTTCATTCATTTTAAATGAGCTGCCTAGAGAAATAACACATTAATATTCATACAATGACTATTTTCCCAAGCACAAAATGGTATTATCAAGAACATTCAAAGAATGTCAAAGGTAAACATGTACATTATGATAATAATACATCCAAAGGCAGTCAACTAAAATAATGGTTTAAACTCCCTATCCCAGACTGATTAAATATTATTTATGGTGTCTAAGTCGGAAGACTAGTCTATGTGCTCCAGATCAGAAGAAAGATGTACTAAAAGGGCACAATGTAAAATTGTTCTTAAATTTGACACCAGCACGTTGCATTCATTATGTACGAGCAACTGAAAAGCGGTCTCAACACAGATATTCATGAATAAAAATATTATTTTAATAACCCCCTTTATGGTGTCTAAGTCACATTAGGTATAAATAATAGTGATAATAATTATAAGACATAGGTTAAGTATAGAGAGTCATTCAATAGAATCCATCTATTAAACCATCTAACTTTTAACTGACTCAACAAACTTTGCTTTTCTAGTTAATGACGGTTATATGAATTTGAACTCATTTTAATTTAGATTACAAATAAACTGTAATACTGCACCCTATTTGCTACCTCAATTCAAAACTAGAAAGCCATTCTCGATACCCATAGCCGGACACTTGTGCCTTGGTATTTTTATTTATTTCACCAATCATCAATGAGGTATAAATTACGTGATAGTTTGAAGTAGAGATATTGAATATTTGATTGCAAACACATTTACTAAACTACCATTCAAAGAACAGCTAAATTAAAAATGAAGGACCCCATGCCTAAGTGTAAGGCTACAGCAACCAGCTTCACTAAACCGCTGAACAAGCTCTTTTAACAGACATTTAAAGGGACAGAAGGATGGATTTATGCTCTAAGTGATAGGGTAGGACTAGGTGAGTGAACTTATATTGTCTTGATGTATGTGTCATATAAATATTCTGTCTATAGACCATTTCACAAGATGTAAACAACACTGGTCGAGAAGCACTTCCTGTTTCAGTTTTTTAACACTACATAAAAGCTGGGATAAAATACAACCAACAGAACATTTAAAACTGAATCACAAAGTTAAACAAACATCTTTAAGATGTTTTCTTTACATGTGAAATAAAGAAAACAGTTACAAACTGAAACAGGAAGTGCTTCTGGACCAGTGTTGTTTACATCTTGTGAAATGGTCTATAAGTGACCAAAAAAAGCCATTTTAAAGCAGTTAAAACTGCTAAAGTTGTGTGTGCCTCTATTTTAAAACCCATGAGCCACCACTGCTCAGGATTAGAAAGGTTGGAATCTAAAGGGAACATTCATCTTATGCCTGAAATTAAGCTTTAAGACACTCCTGCTATTAAGTACCTTCTTTAAAAGCAATAATCCACCAAAACAGAAAATTTGTCAAATATTTCCTCACCCTCGTGTTGTTCAAAATCCACAATATTTTTCAGAGCAGGACAGGTTTAAAGAATATTCACTTATTCCTTTCATACAACAGTAATTCATATTGGCCATCTCTGTCAAACTGTTGAAATGTGGTGCATTTGTCATCTGTAACTTTTTGGAGCTTGACAGAGATGGTCGCTATCAGTTGCCGTTATATGGAAAGAATGAAGGTGAGTAGTGACAGAAAATGTAAGTTAACTGGGTAAACAGATCCATTTAACAACTTTTCGCACATACCAGGTGAACTGCCTGACAAAAGCTTTTACAGTTGGTTGCAATTATAATCCGACAAACATTCATTTCATTTTCAAACGCTATACATTCCATCAGTGTGCAATGATTAGACGATGATTAATTGGATCATTAACAACTGTATCATTCCCCCTAGTGATCCGAGGAATAAAAACGTACTGTGTCAAAACCAATCCAGCATTGTTGAATCCATTTCCCGTCCTTCCCCAGCGTGTTTCACAATTAACACTCTCTGGATCGCGGCTTCGAGGGATTGGAAGAACATTGATGGATTGCTTTTGTGTGCGGAATTAATAACGCCACCCAATCTGGGCAGTGTCATTATGGCTGGGCTCCTAACAGAGGAGAGACAAAGTAAACACATTTAATATTCATCATTTCCCTTCAGAGTAAATGAAGTGGAAAAGGAACAAAAACGTACGCTTGACTGTTATTTACATTTATTTGGATTAGGTAGAACATATTTATTTCACCTTTTCTTCTCGTCCTCTCTGACTCCACATCAGGAGGTTGGGTGGTAGTGCCAACGCGGAGGTGTATTTTCAGATGGTGCCATATGAGGACGCAATTAATCGAAGGTGGAATTCGGGAACTGATGATGAATGGTAATTTCCAAATCTCTCTAGCTTTTAGAGAGGGCTACATTTCAAAATTATTTGAAGTGCTTCTAATGATTCATTGCTATTTTATCCACTTATCACAACACTTGAATTTAAATGAAGAGACATTATTAAATTATTTAATCACACATTTTCTGTATGCAATATTATGTTTTTTAGACACTTTTTGCATGTTTTTATTTGAAAAGGTTAATGTCAGGTCACAGTTAGAGAGCCCATGATATCATACTAAGAGTTTTGTGGCTTTTACTTCATGCACTGTAAACGTCTCGGTTGCGTACAGTATTTAACCCTAGTTCCCTGATAGGGAAAGAGACTCTGCGTCAAACGCTGTGGGAACGCCCCTGCGTGAATGTGTCCTGAAGCACGTGAATCACGTCATAGGCAGGTGACATCATCGACCAGGAAACTATACATCACCCCAGAATCACAAACGCGTCAGCTTTTGATGAAGCAAGTCGATCACGGGCATGCCGTGTCCCGTGTGTATGGCAGGGAGACGCAGCGTCTTGTTCCCTATCAGGGAACCTAATGAATATGTGCGGTGAGGCCCAGACTGCCGCATCACAAACATTATGGAGGGAAACTCTGGACAATAGAGCTTTAGAAGCAGCCATACTCCTAGTCGAGTGAGCTCGAACATCCAATGAGGGCTGACCAGCCGACTCATTAACAAGTGAGACGACCTCGACCACCCACTTGCTCATCCTCTGCTTAGAAGCGGGACACCCTTTTTTTTGGGTGGCTCAAAACAACCTAACAGTTGTTCAGATTCCCTCCACAGGGCAGCTCTAAGGATATAAGCATCTAAGGCCCTCACAGGGCAGAGCAGATGAAGTTTCTCCTGGTCAGACGTCAGAAATGGAGGACGACAGAAGACCTGCAGAACTATAGGCCTAACAATATTAGTACACTCTTAGAAGAAAAGGTTCTATATAGAACCTTAAAAGATCCTATCAGCGCTACGTATTTGGAACCCCTAAAAGGTTCTATACACTCTTAAAAAAGGGTTCCTCTGGGTTCTATATAGAACCCTGGGGTTCCATACTTGGCCAATGGAACCTTTTACCAAAAAATTGGTTCTATAGAACCATTTTGGAGTTCCATATATGAAGAGGGGGATGGAACCATTTCTGGTTCTAAATAGAACCATTTCTTCTAAGAGTGTAGGAACCTTAGGAATGTAGCCCGGTCTAGGGTGGAGAAAAGCCTTCACCATACCAGGCGAAAATTCCAGGCAAGAGGGAGAAATTAAGAGTTCTTGAATGTCTCCAAAACGAGATAGCAAGAAGATTTTAGAGTGATGAATTTCTCAGAAACTTTACTGCCATTTAAGTGCGAGAGTCTTTTAGCTGTACAGTAAATTAATAGCACAGTATATGACAACACCTTACTATTTGTGCTTAACCCACAGTGGCAGAAATTGATACGTTAAGTCTCCAAACCAATTTACATTATGTCCATATAGATAGACCACACTATACTTATGCATTCTCAAAAAAATTTAATTGATAAGTAGGCTCACACTAATAGCCAGGGTCCAAAAGAAACAGTCAAGCGCCAAAACCAGGTACAACACATATGTGGACCGTTCCTCCCATTAAGTCACCGAAACGCCAGTATCATACAAGAAAAAAAAGCAATTACGTACAGTTTAATGGCCGATACGAAATATGTATGTCTTGAACAGCCATTTGAAGTGACTAAAAAATATACAAGCAAACAAGTGTGGGCATCTACTACACTTTACACAGTAGACGTGATGAGATGAGTGTATTCAATGAGCAGGGATTGTAGGATTATCTCAAGTTTGCGTGGGAAGATATAAAATATGAGTTTGAAGATGCTAGACTAACGTTAAGCTCAGCAGGGACAAAGACCTGAGTACATACACCACAAATCTTAATGTCTACAAATAACATGACAAACAGAAAATAACTTCAGAAGGTCAAGGTAATGCAAGAGAGGATTCAGTGGAAAAAGTATAGTGAGAAAAGTATAAGAAAGAGAAAATGAAGGCTTTTAACTGCGATACAGCTGGATTTATTCCAGATTCGTCTTGGTACTTCAGAGGCATTAGCTGGGTTCCATTCGCCACATGTGTTCATCCTCATAAAAACAGATATATATCTATATCAGAACAACTTTACCACCCAGACACTGACCACGGGGAGATACAAAGTCATGTGAAAGTAATAGACCTCATCAGTGCTGAAGTCATCCATCACTCACCAGACTCTAATCAAAAACCACACTGACTCCCTGAGTAATACATGGGCCTCACAGCTGGGTTTTAATAACTGGGAAGTAAAATAATAATTTACAGTTATCGTTGCAGTGTGCATCTTAATCTCTGCTGAGATTTAATCATGGTTCCAAGACGCCTGGAGCACAGAGATCAAACATATAAAGATAAAGCTGGACCCAGCACCACATTACAATGAAGCCACAAGTGTTTGCTGTACAACATAACAGAAGTACACTGACAGCGAACAAGCAATTAAACTAAGACACTTCTCGTCTCCAAAGACTTCCTGTCTGCTTTTAAAATTAAAGAGCTACACAGATGTTATTGTCAAATTATCTTATTAACATAATGTTACAGTGTTATGTTTTTCAGCTTACTGACATGCTTTTGAGCACCAGTAAAGTCTGGACACACTTGACTGAGTTTATGCTTCTTGTGATCTTAAAAAAAAAAAAACTTGAAATGCTAAAATAAATTTTGTACTTTTACATTTATTCAGCTTTAATCTAGACAAAGAGTGGCAACTTTAAAGAAGTACTTTCATTTGCATTGTTTCAGATTTTACTATTAAATCTTGGCTTTGAAAAAAATAGAACAAAAATGGAAAGATTCGAGAGAGAAAGATAAGGGGTCAGATGGGGAGAGAGAGAGAGCAATTAAAAAGCTTGGAGGAAGACCAAAGAGGCGAGTTTCCTCCATCAGAGACGCTGACTGATCTGACTCTGAGTAGGCAATTCTAATTTTGATTAGAGCCAATCTGACACAATGAATCCAAATCATGTTCAGTGACTAAGAAACCCTCTGTGTATATAATGTACATGCATAGCTCCTCTTAAATAAGACACTTGTAAATTCAGTTATTAGAATATGCTAGGGTAAATTACTTTATCCCAGTGCATGCGTTTATATCTATTGCTGCAACAAAGATCTCCAATTGGACAACTACACCATGCTTTAGGTAATTGTGTAGATTATAATAATAACTATATAATTTAGATGATATAATTTAGTTAGATATAATAACTAAAAATGTATTTAACTAGAATCCAAAGTTCAAGTCAACCTTTCACTTAAAGTGTCATGCCAATAATTTGTAATAAAAACGGCTGCATTAAATTAGAAAGATGCCCAGATGAGGTATTATATCAGATGCTTCAATCCCACCGTAGTGAAAATGAAACAAATATCATACTCAAAATATCAGGGTGAATCAAATATTCAAACTTTTTTTATCACCCCATGTCTCATATTTGCAGCAGAATCCAGGAGCCATGTGCAGTTTGCTGACCTTTAAATTGTCAAAAGGCCGGCATCCGTCTTTGATGAATCAGAAGTGTTCTTGAAGGGCAGCATCGAAACGACTCTGCAGATGACATAAGTGAAATGATGTAAGTGACATGCAAAGATATGATCCTGCCATAAAGGACAGAAATATCCTGCAGGAAGACACTGGAAGAGTGAGGACCCATGACCATGATGATAATCATTGATATTCAGAAGGGGACGGAGGGTGATGGTATTTGAGAATCGTTCAGGCGTCAGGCCATTCACCTCTAATGTCAGAGACGATTACACGCTAATTGAAGCAATCTAGCCCTGCTACTAATCACTGTTAAAGGAACCTCCCTTTCGTCACCTTGTTCTTTCGACGAGTCTATACAAGAGGCGCCTTTCACACTAAATCACAGAAACGCCGATGGGAATGTACAACATATACAATGAGGTACGTGACCTTTCTCGAGGACATCATGTTTAACGGCCCCTTTAAATGTATACATATGTGAATTATATGATGAGAGAGACATTTAAGACTGTAGGGAGTGCATGGTCACATGACCACAGCTCAGACATGATGCGTTTAATTTAGGGCAATCCATGGCTGTAAAGCTTAGTCACTGTTCACGACAGCCACAGGAAAATGGCCCTTTTTGTTTATAAAATGCAACTACAACATAAAAAGAACAAAACATGACAGAAAAATTAGTTTAGGTTAGATTGCTTCATCCTTGTTGCTGTAGAAAGGGTATCTTTGAATCACTGACTGCTCGGGAAAACCTCTTTGCAGATTTTTTATTGCAGATATCTGAGCATTTGTGACTGTCATAAGACTCTCGGTTGAACCCGCACAGGCAATATACAGACAACAGTTCATTGTTTCAGCTGGAAGAGTGTGTCAAATGAGATGGCTTTTATGAAAGATCAGTTACGTCGACAAAGCACTTATGCGCTCTTTATCCCTCAGTGAGAACTTTATATCCTAGTGTCACATTTTAATGTTCAGAGAATATCAAAACTCCATTGTGGATCTACAAGTTTTTGGATTGTGCACATTTCACTTAATGCACTGTTTTATGTGCCAATCAATTGTTTATGCTGTAAGAGCACAGCTCAGTTTTATGATTTAGCTATATGTGCTGTCACACAAGTCATTTTTACTTGCTGATCAAAGCTTACGAACATTATGGTGCCTTCCTGCATATGCATATTATACAGAGGAAATGCATAAATAAAATGTTTGTTGCAACATAAATACGTAAAATGAAGAAGTGGAGAGCCTCCAGAAGTTTATATGGCTTTTTCCTGTAATGAGATGCTTCCTCCCAGAGAGACACTCAGAGAATGTGCCTCTACTTTACAGGACTACAGACAGAGTGCTGTAGAAAGGGGTCATCGTCAAGGTTGACCATTCACTTCAACCTCAACTCTCGCTGTTTGAATTATGCGTCTTCAGAGTAAGAACAGCCTTGATGACAGCAAAGATGCAGAGGTTAACAGAATATTACAGGCACGTCATACTTTAACGCTCAGATCTTAAATGTGCACACATCTGGAACATAGACTGCAGGGTCAGAAATCAAACTGGGCTTTAGAAAAAATGCTCTAAAAACTTATTTAGTAGTATTTAGTGGATTACTTCAGATGTTAGATGGCAGCACTTTCCTAAACATCTGTTTATAATTGCACAATTTTCCAGTCCCAGTGCAATGGCAAAATAGTTTTATGGTTAGTTGATCTAAAAGGTAATCAATTTTTAGACAAAAGACCTGCATATGATTTTCAATTGGTCACACTTTAGATTAGGGTCCAATTCTCACTATTAACTATAACTATGACTTTTGCCTCAATAATTCATATTGCAGCCTATTATTAGTTACACTAGTTGTTTTAACCCAAATTTGGGTCAAAAATGGACAAACCCAAATGTTGGGATAAAAATGTAATTAAAAAAATGTACTGTTGAAAGTGAAAGTTGAAGTTGGGTTTAACATTTTAAATGCCATTTTTAACCCAAAATGTGGGTTTGTCCATATTTGACCCAACCCATTTTTTAAAGTGTAATAAGGTAGTTGTTAAGTTTAGGCATTGGGTAGGGTTAGGCATTAACTAACATGTGCATTATAAGTACTAAAAATAGACAATATCCTAGTAATATGCATGTTAATAAGCAACTCGTTCTACAGTGAGAATTGGACCATAAACTAAAGTGTTACCCAGTTTTATTGAACATGATTAAATCTACAGAATATGTGCTCAGCCATATTTAAATGAGACATTTCTGCATCCTGCTTTGTCAGCTCTGCAGTCATGAGCAGTTGCCCCTAACAACAGGTCTAAAAGCATTTGAGGCTTTCCCACCTCCCTATATCCCCCAAAAATCCCCCCTTAAACTGTCAAGAGAAGAGAAGAGAGGAGAAGAGAAGAGAAGAGAAGAGAAGAGAGGAGAAGAGAAGAGAGCTATAGCATGCCTGTTACCATGGAGATGCTTGCGCAGTGATGCAGTATGCAGCACGAGGAATGGCACGTTTGTTTCTGGGAAACTTTCAAAAGGATCTGGATCACACTCTTGAGTTCACAGAAGATACATTATCCTTTAATGAATAGTGTACCTCCTCCCACACCTGTGCTGAAGTCATTGTGCCCATCACTCCATCTGTTCTACATTAGATTAGAAATAAGATACTACAACTTTCATGAAAGATTTGGAGAGCAGCAGCTAAAGTATAGCAGCAATTACATTGACATAAAATCACTGCTTTATCTCTTTATCAATAAACGTAGAAGATAGAGGGGTGTCAAAGAGAGAAACAGGTTTGGAATTAATTGAATTATGACTTTCTTTATTTTGTAGAACAGACAAAAAAATATGTTTTAAAGATCATTGCGGGCTCCAAACAGTATTGACAGTATTGAAAGATACAGGTTGTAAATAATGACAGAATTTTCATTTTTGAAATCAATTAAAATTCTGTCAACAATTACGCATTGCACACTCTCATGTCGTTCCAAATTCATATGACTTTCGTTCATCTTTGGATCATCTTTCTTTTTATGAAATCTGAGACATTTCTTTCCCTCCATTGAAAGTATTCATCTAAAACTCTGATGCTGCAATTTGAATGGAGATATTTATTAATGGAGGCAAGTATTCTGAAGAGTCACTCAATGCGTAAGTAAGCTTATAGTAAGCTTAGTAAGTATGTTTTGTGAGTGTGCGAGACCTGATTAATTAACTGCTAGAGAAACAACGAAAAGAACATCACAGTGCAGAAGTGCTGAATGGTAAAACTACTGTATATGCGCTATACAGTGTGTGAGAGTCGAGTCCGAGTCGAGACCGAGATCATAGAGAGTCAAGTCCGAGTCGAGGCCGAGATCAGAAAGAGTCGAGTCCCGAGTCGAGACCATAGAGGGTGGAGTCCGAGTCGAGACCGAGACCATAGAGAGTCGAGTCCGAGTCGAGACCGAGACCATGGAGAGTCGAGTCTGAGTCGAGACCGAGACCATAGAGGGTCGAGTCCGAGTCTAGACCGAGACCATAAAGGGTCGAGTCCGAGTCGAGACCGAGACCATAGAGGGTCGAGTCCGAGTCGAGACCGAGACCATGGAGAG
Source organism: Pimephales promelas (assembly GCF_988280905.1). NCBI lineage: Eukaryota > Metazoa > Chordata > Actinopteri > Cypriniformes > Leuciscidae > Pimephales > Pimephales promelas. Next base: position 31,632,938 of record NC_142777.1, read on the forward strand.
TCGAGCCCGAGTCGAGCCCGAGACCATAGAGGGTCGAGTCCGAGTCGAGACCGAGACCAAAGAGAGTCGAGTCCGAGTCGAGACCGAGACCATAAAGAGTCGAGTCCGAGTCGAGACAGAGACCATAGAGGGTCAAGTCCGAGTCGAGACAGAGATCATAGAGAGTCGAGTCCGAGTCGAGACCGAGATCATAGAGAGTCGAGTCCGAGTCGAGACCGAGATAATAGAGAGTCGAGTCCAAGTCGAGACCGAGATCAGAGAGATTCGAGTCCGAGTCGAGACCATAGAGGGTGGAGTCCGAGTCGAGACCGAGACCATAAAGGGTCGAGTCCGAGTCGAGACCGAGACCATAGAGGGTCGAGTCCGAGTCGAGACCGAGACCATGGAGAGTCGAGCCCGAGTCGAGCCCGAGACCATAGAGGGTCGAGTCCGAGTCGAGACCGAGACCAAAGAGAGTCGAGTCCGAGTCGAGACCGAGACCATAAAGAGTCGAGTCCGAGTCGAGACAGAGACCATAGAGGGTCAAGTCCGAGTCGAGACAGAGATCATAGAGAGTCGAGTCCGAGTCGAGACCGAGATCAGAGAGATTCGAGTCCGAGTCGAGACCATAGAGGGTGGAGTCCGAGTTGAGACCGAGACCATAGAGAGTCGAGCCCGAGTCGAGACCGAGACCATACAGAGTCGAGTCCGAGTCGAGACCGAGATCAGAGAGAGTCGAGTCTGAGTCGAGACCGAGACCATAGAGAGTTGAATCCGAGTCGAGACCGAGATCATAGAGAGTCGAGTCCGAGTCGAGACCAAGATCAGAGAGATTCTAATCCGAGTCGAGACCATAGAGGGTGGAGTCCGAGTCGAGACCGAGACCATAGAGAGTCGAGTCGAGTCGAGACCGAGACCATACAGAGTCGAGTCCGAGTCGAGACCCAGATCAGAGAGAGTCGAGTCCGAGTCGAGACCGAGACCATAGAGAGTCGAATCTGAGTCGAGACCGAGACTCTCGGTCTCGACTCAGATTCGACTCTCTATGGTTTCGGTCTCGACTCGGACTCGACTCGGACTCGACCCTCTAGAGGGTCGAGTCCGAGTCGAGACCGAGACCATAGAGAGTCGAGTCCGAGTCGAGACCGAGACCAGAGAGGGCGGATAACCTAAGGTTGGGTCTGAAACCAGACTTAAAGATATCTTCAAGAATATATAAAATATTTGGTGGTAACAATAAAATTGGCACCATACTCAAACAGTAAACCAAATATATGGAATCATGTATACTGTAATGGTAAAAAGGCCACATAGTGGTGTAAAGGTAATTTTATTACAATTATGACTTATGAATTATTACATCAGTAAGTGCCCTTTTACATAACATTACTGCACACGAATTCTGTGTGGCTCTTATATACAAAATGAATTATGGATGATAAGGCAGACATTTTCAATACGTAGTTGAGCTAGAGGCTCCACATCACATCTAACCTGGGTCCTGCTGCATATGCGTGCCGCGAACGTTATAGTTATATTCGTTATAGTCAGTTGCGCAAAGTCAGCAATCATTGGACGTTTCAATCAAACAGCCATTTAAAGAAATATTAACATACAGTAATAATCATGACATATTTTGAATGGGATTCGAGTGGACTCGGGATATGTTCGCGTACAAGTCAATTCCGAGTCAAAATGCACACAAGTCCACGACAAGACCGAGACCATTAAAATATGGTCTCGAGACCGAGTCTGAGTCTCCAGCACACAACACTGCAAATGTTAATATACAGCAACATCATAGTTTAGAGTTTATCCATATCTACAAAAACCAACAAAAGAGCATCAAAATAATGATTTTAAACATGTAATCCCAGCATCATCATCCCATCTGGCACTCTCACCATGTGAAAGACAAAGCGCGCACGGCATTAGTATGCACAGAGGTCACAGCAATTTGCACTTCAAATACATCTGCCGTGCACAAAGATGAATTTCACTAGGAAGCCTGAATAAAGCCTAGTCAATTAAGTTTTCAATTTCATTTGACAGTTTTACAATCCATGGCAAAAAAAAAGTGCATTTGTTTTGGGAAGCATTAGTTGTGTTGAAAACAAGCACAAAAGCTGTTAATAACTCAAAAGCTGAAGTCAAAGATAATACAGTATACATATGTGCAACAATATCAGGCATAGTTTATAGAGGACTGTAACTTTGCCAATTACTGAATCAAATGATTGTATTCAATTGTCAAACAGAAATAGCTCAGACTAAGAACTAAACATCATCAAAAAGTCTATTTTACATTTTAATTCATTAACTTCAAATCTATATTTCCTCTGCTAATCAAAAATGTACATGTATTACAATATACGTCAGCACTGACAAGCTGCAGCTCGAAATTAGCTTATATATACATAATAGTGTGCAGCGACGAGAGTTTCTTAACCTATGCAATTAGCCTCCAAGGAATATGTGTGTGTGTTTATGTGTATGTACAGTATATGCCTCTGTGCGGCTGTTTGCTTTTAGTACTTACTGAACAGATGACATCCCTAAGGACACTTTCCTTTGGGAAACTGAGGTTAATTTCTCCAGCTTCCCTGATCTGGAGTCTGGAAATTCCCTTGGGATTTAGAATATCAGAAAAGACAAAAGAGAGCAATTTAATGAGACACAAGCACATAATTAAGTACAAAACACGTTCTCTGCTCCCCCTTTCCCCCTACCTCTTTTCAATCATAATCCTGCAATAAGGCTGGTCATTAAAATAAAAAAATAAAAAATAATAAGAATGATTGAATATGTTCAATATCTGTAAAATTTCACAGCCAGTTTCTCTTCATTTTCTTAATTGTCCCTAAAGGGACCCCCCTTCCTTTTCCAACGGATAACACTGCATTTAATTAGTGTGGCTATATTCGCCCAAAGCACCAGTATTCTAATTATCTTGTACAGTTTACACATCCTATGCCTGCATCAGTCTTGCCAACTGCTTTAATTATTTGTACGCTACAGTAAGTGTGCGGTACACATAACACATTATCTGCAGGTCAAAAGTTTGCTGTTGGCTCTGTACAGTCTGTTCAGCAAATCACGTACGCTGCAATACAGACGAAGATATACTTCAAGAGACCGTCATGGGAAGTCGGGCAAAAAGAGGAGGATAAACAGACAGTACATACCGCTTACGTATGGGTTAGTGAATTATCTGAACTACAGTTTAGAATCGAAGCTAAAGGGCAGAAAATGCTGCAGTTCAAATCTCTAGAGACTAATGAACTGGTAACCTCGGAGCTAGAGATTAAGAAAACTGGTTCAGAGCCCTGCTGTAGTGTTCCTAAATAATACACTTTTCTTAAAGTACTTGCTCGAGAGGTGGTAATATGTTGACCCCAATTTCCTAGTCCCTTGGCACCTGAGAGCAGAAGAAATAAAAGAAAACCCCATGGAATCCTGAACCATTTATCGCAGTTGTCACGGAGGAGATGGGTTTCTGCGAGTTACCAAAGGCCTTTTAGTATTGGTGGGATATTCAGGAAAAAAATGTTTACTTTTGACAAGCACATACTTGCACAATGATGTTGAATTAATTTCCTGCGCAGACTTACTAAAATTCAATGAATGATTAAAGACCCCGTCAGCTCAAAAAGAATTTCAAATGTGCATGTGAATTGTGCATCTCCTCACATAACCTTCAGACAAAACACAAATTCTCAGATCCTGTTAACAACCACGGTTTAGTTGAGAACCATAGCCTCCTTCAACCTTTCTTATCCTCGGGTGCATGCTCTGAAACAGACTAGAAAATCACAATCGTCAAAGAGGAGACCTCACGCCTTTGTTGCCACTGTGTATATGTGAGTATCACACTGTCTGTGAGGAAAAAAAAAAATCTTCCTTGCAGGAACTGAGAGCTCTGTCAGATGGCTTCTATTGTTACAAGTACAGAGGTTCTCAACTGGTGTGACAAAAATGGCCAGGTCTGTTCTGCCACAGGAAGCGGTATATAACTGTGCGTAGTTATGATAGAAAAATGAATAAGCTTATCGACTTTATAGAGAACATTTCCCATATCCTTTGTTATTAATAATTCATCATAAATGTGTCCTTCATTTTTGTGCAGGGAAGTATTGGCTGATGAGAGCATGGAATGATATTTAAAAAACAAACATTTTTGGGCCAATGTTGTTTGTTATAATTTTAATACATTTCAAAGTTTGAAACTCTTGTACTGGGTTGTCACTTGACGTCTAACTTAAAAGCTCTAAAACAAAACCAGGTGAGATCTACTAAAATACATACATTTCTGTTATATCAAGCTGTTTATCTGTTAATTGTAAATTGGTTCTGGCGTTCCTTACCTAACCTTTTCTTACAACCTCAGCCCCACTCATTTCAATAGAGCCGTCTGTTACGGTTCACATGCCCATGTTAATTTCATTAAGCTGGCTTCTAGACCGGAACAGCTCACTGTTTCAGCCTTGAACTTCGATGCCTGGATGTTTTTCACTGGATGTGTGCCACAAGAAGTCATCAAAGGGATGCGAAGCAGAACTTTGGCAAACCATTTTGGATTGCGTTTGATCCATGTATATGCTAAACGGAGAGCGCTATCTAACAATTCCTTGCTGAGAAACTCGGTCGGACATCTGTCCGCTTCTGGACAGCTCCCCTTTCATCATGCCGAGAGGATACCCCAGGGAGCGTTCATAGAGGAGAGGCTTGCCAGTTTTCCAAGCGGTGCCACTGAATGCACGATTACCCAAGCTAGGTATATGCTGTCCTCTTTACACAACGCACATCAAAGTCCACCAAAAGTCCTTCACGTTATATCGCATAACTGATTATATTTGATCCTTTTTTAGGGGACGTTGAATGATAAATACTTGAAGCTCAGGATCGTTACTGTTAATAAGTCTCATTAGATAGTCCTAAAAGCTGATCAGGAAATCTCACTCCACCGGGCATTGGTTTTGGGAGTCACAGACTGAACACATTAGACAGAGGGAAGTCCTAAAAATTGTTGTTTTTCTTTGATAAACATGTTGATACTTTAGGCTATCACATATTAATGCACAAAGAAGTAAGGTATTTGCATCATTTTTTATAATGGCATAGCAACATGCACAACATGCATTCTTTCAATTCATTTTAGCCGAATTTTAGTTCTTTAGTCTTGCAAATATTTTGTGCAATTGGACTAACAGGCTTAGACAACACCACTGTAGCTTTGTTCTTTGATGATGGTGAAGATATTAAACAATGCACATTCATACAGTCAAATGTTTTCAAAAAAGCCACAACAAGAACTCAAAAAAAATACAGTACCATTCCTTCTGACCAGTGGTGTCCAAGTGTCTACACGAACCATCAAAGCAAGTCTCCAAAGCCCTGAATGCTGACGACAATTTAGCGGGCCCAAAACAAACAGACACCTCACTCTCCTAGGACGCACAGCAGAGGGTCCCAGCTTGAGAAGATTGCCTGTGTCAGGGTCAAAATCAGAGTCAGACAAAAAGAGAAAACATCCAGCTGAGATGGGAGAGCCTGCACTGTATGGGGTGCAAGGCGAACAAACAGGGCTCTGATCGCAATACCTCCCTCTGTCTGAAAGATTTGCCACATAGGCACAAAGCTGTGATCAGAATGAAGCCACAACAGAAGTTCAAACAGTGCCCTGTATCTCAGCGGGTTTTGAGCAAATATTACTTAAAACTGTGGAAAAAAAACGCGGAGCCATCTTTGAAAAAGTATTAGCTGATGAAGTGAATTTACTTGGCGCAGTGAATAAAACACATGCCTTTGGTGTGAGAGACCCGGGTTCGAATCCACTGTGAGACACCAATGTGTCCCTGAGCAAGACACTTAACCCCTAGTTGCTCCAGAGGTGTGCGACCTCTGACATATATAGCAATTGTAAGTCACTTTGGATAAAAGTGTCAGCTAAATTAATGTAAATGTACTTATGAGGGAACGAGACCTTACTATGGGAAACATATAGAACCCCCACCGTGTGGAAAAACTGGCCTGCCCAACTCACTGTGAGCACAAGCACTAGCCTCAGACATGCGCTTTAGGTTCAGGTCGCGTACCAGACCTGGTTGAAACGCTGATTCACTGAAACACTAAGCCCTGCAGGGATCGCGAGTGCAGCCCTCCCTGGCAATTGATATCATAACATCGTGATATACATCAAATATATAGGCTACTTCACCCGCAACAGTAAATATGGGCTACTTGATTTTTCATATCAACACAAAACAATTAACAGGATAACCTGGCATGTCTTGAGACTCCCCTTTGAAGCATTGTTATATGCTAAAGGCCGGCCTATAACATATTTGTAACGTAGATTACTGTGATTTCAAACCGCGTTTTTGAAACTGTCTTTTGTTCACTGGAGTTTTAAGGAAAAAATACTTAGCAATGGTACTTGTGAATGTATGGTTTGTCTTAAAGTATATTTAAAACACTACATAGACATATAAACAATATTAAAAGCTTGATTTTCACCACAGGGGGGTCTTTAGCACTCTGGTTACCTGGTTAACTCTCTGGAAAATGCCTGACATATTTTGTGTTTCAAAAACTGATGCTGGGGACTCGGAACAACATGAAGCAAGGTGAGTAAATGATATATTGTAGTCTATATTAAAAAATATATATATAAATATTTTCAGCAGCAGAATTTCTGGTGAAAAACTACATTATCCAGCATGAGTAGGCAGATAAATCTCCACCAATCAGAGAATTGAAAGAAGCAAACCATGCCAGAAGAACTCTATAGTGCCCACACCATTAAGCAAATGATGGAGAGTCAAATTAACTGCACTCTCAACCACATATTTGTATGCATATTATGCACATTTTAATCAATGCATAATATATTGTTTCTCAATATATAATCAACATCTTTCAGTCAGTAGTTTTATATTTTATATAATTTGATTATGTAATTTGCCCTGCTTTATGTGAATGTAGTTCCCCAATAAAAATCATCAATAGACATTTTGTAATATTGTGATCCAATAGATTGAACCAAAGTGCTGAGAAAAAGTAGATGGGCAATGTTTCATTCTAATACTAGTTACTTCATTACCAAAGTAAAACCAAGGTAGAAATTATATGCAAGTGTGCAGAAATGTCATGAACAAACCAGTGTATGGCATGCATAAATAAAAGCTCACTTTCAAGAGGTATTTTTGAATCCAGAACATACAGTCATTATCTGTGCATTGAACTTCTCGAACCTAACATTAGCCACAAGAAAAATCCACTTCTGCATAAATTTGCACTTTTGTCCTCTAAATGCGAAGTAGTCTGAGAAATCTGTATTGTTGTCTGTATATGAATGTGTAGGTTCTGTCTCTGCATGTGTACTGTATGTTCTTTCAGCTCAATAGAGACCCCGCTGAGTCTTAGCTGTGTATTGTTCCTGCCACAAAATATAACCGTTCCCACGCAGGAAGGTTAGGTAATGCCTCTGAAACAGCTGAAAGGCCACCAACTCTGATGTTTAATTAGTTTTTTACCAATAACTATGTGGTGCATCAAACATTCTTTCAAGGTTAAAGCGGCTTAAATTGGAAGTAACTCTCTAAAGTAGATAAACGCTACATTGCTCGCAGGGTAATAAGCCTCAATTGCAAATGATCTGTGTACAAAACAAATCACAATCTGTTTTGGGTCCTGTGTTTGACTGAAAATGTCTCTAGTTAGTCATGCTATGTTTTCTTTTAAACACAGCGGTGTAGTTACAGAACATCTGCCGCAAAGGTGTGAATGTGTCCTTTGAGAAGTAAACCTGATAATAAGGTTTGGAAATTCAGTTGTCATTCGCTCGTAACTCATGGTATACCATACTTGTACAAAGCTGTTTTGCGAGCAGGTGCTACTTGCTAAAACACATCTGCTGTATTTATTCTGGGAGCGCGTGCATCTCTTATTATCTCCTTTATTACCCGTGACACGAGTCCCAACACACAGGTAAACACTAGCCTTCCAGTGACACGTTACTTATTTCGCCCGAATCCTGCGACAACATCAAAGTAAAGCTGCTTTTGTTTGCTCTTTTCATCCCTGTTTTGCCTGCCTAGATGCACAGGAGGAAGTCTGTCTCCTAAACTCAATGCACACAAGTTAATATCTCCCACCCCCCTCCCTTATCGCAGAGCTTTGCCTCTCTCTGCTGTGCAGGAAGTGGTTTGCTCTCGACCTGCACTCGCACGGGGCTGGAATCACTTAACCCGTCCCGCGTTGGAAAACCCGAGACCACCATCGGCCTCAAGTGCTGACGGGAAGGAACTATGTGAGGTGCATTCGTTTATATATTTATTTAGTTTGAGATTTCACAGGGGTCATTTTTAATTCATGACTCCCTACACAATCTTTTCAGTCTTCACACACACACACGCCAGCATTTTTTGAAGAAAAACATTAGTTTACTAGTAATTTCTAGACTTAATTTGTCACAGTAATGATACTTTGTTACTCTGTAGAGTTTACATTAGAAGAATCATCCGTTAAGCACTAAATATTTAAATCACAGCCTCGTTTATTTGTAGTTACAGTAATCTGCAGATTAAAAAAAAAAAATAACTTTGGTGCATTTTTACATGCCTTCTTTTTTTTTTTTTCTGATGAAAAATGATCACCCAATAAAGAAGAAGAGTCGTAGGCGGGGAGCTTATGCACTCCTAAATTGCTTCTTTGTGGAAATGCATTTTCATGTAAATATGTTCAGAGTTGCTCTGAATTAATTGAAAGATGATGATGATGATGATGCCAGGGGAAGATGTTTGTCTGCATTTCTTGCTTTGCATACACATAAAACCCCTTAAATATTTGAAAATGTAGACCAGTTGTTTTCGAACCATGGTTTCCGTAACGATTTCATAAAATGAGCATTATGAAAACATACTTCATTCAGACTTATTGTATTGAAATGAATATTTGTTTTTATTTGGAATGTGATTGCAAAATAAAACTACAACTGTAATCTGAAAATCTCATTTGAACACAGAATTGAAATAGGTATCATTCTCAAAAACTGACAATTAACAAAATGGACTGAATAACAAAATATTCTGTTTGCCTTTTAAATTGGATTACAAAATGTCTAAATGTGTGTTTTTGGGAGCCGACGTCATCTAACTGACGCTTTTGACCATACGTCAACATCCGAAGTTTTAGGGTACCCTTTAACGTCAGTTAGATAACACTATCTAATCCTAACCCTACCCCAGACCTAAACCTACCGGCGTCATCTAACTGACGTTAAAGGGTACCCTAAAACGTTGGACGTTGACGTATGGTCAAAAGCGTCAGTTAGAGGACGTCTTGGCATGAGAATGTGTTGGTTTTTTGGTGGTCCTTGGGTGCTTTGAATAGATTGAAGTTAACTTGGCCTGAAATGTTTAAGAACCCCCTGTTCAAGTGGAATCATGTGGTTCATGTGGCCCTAAAACGCCACCAAATCTGGCAATGCATGTCATTCATTCTGAGATCTTTCATGTCTTTAATAAATGTGTTCTGAGGGCAATGGCCTAGTTTTGAGAAAAATATTTATTCCCTCAGACAGAAGATCTCATTACGGCTTGATTAGGAATGAAACCTATCCCTTAGAGGATGTTCTGAGGAAGATTTCTGCAGTCTCCCGCTCTTCAAAAACAGTTTTTATCTGACCTTCAGAGGGTTGAAAGAGAATGGCACTCATCCATGCTAAGAGAAATGGCTTGTGAGAGGGGGAGAGCGGATTCAGTCTTTCAAAATGTATGTGTTAGCATCTCTCTCTCTCTCTCTCTCTCTCTCTCTCTCTCTCTCTTGCTGTGTATAATGAAGCACCTTCCATCTCCTCTGTGAGAGATAAATGAAACCTGTCTTTGCATGTGGGCATCCGCTATCCTCTCAAGTGCATAGGCTCCCATCCAATGAACTCTGACTGAAATTAAAATGTATGAGAGAAGTTTTAATAAGGGGAGAGGTAATTTGAAAAGTCTTTGGAAGTGTTTGGAAATTTATCAATAAGAGCCAGCTAGGATTTCATGCATGGAAGCTTTTGTTGTAATTGCCTGTACCTCTCTGATAGAGGTTTGACTTCAGCAACAAAAAAAACACAACAGTTTTAAATCCGAGCAACTTCGGTCTTCCGCCACATACTAAACAACTAAATCATTGAATGATATATTCATATATATTCTGTTATCAGGACATCTTAATTTCTCAGTCCTACTGATCTGCAAAACCTTTCTGCAAAATTTAGTTCCAACATGCAACATACAGTTTCTGTATTTTGTAAAATTAGTGCTCACTGTCCAGAAGTTCTAATTTTAGCTTTATTAGCTTTAGAAATATGTGATTAAATTAAATGTTGCATTTTTTTGTTCTCTAAAATTTTAAAATATTTTTAAGTTTGCAACAAATGGCTGATCAAGATTGCTGAAAGTACATGCAACTCTGTCAACTGGCCTGAAACCCTTTCAAGACCGCACTGGGTCATCCTTATTGTTGAGTCCTGATGTCGAAACGAGAGATTGGGGAGAGGGAGCGTTGGAGTTGCGGTCGATGGAAAAATATCACAATGGCTGCCCACATCCTCTTCATTAGAGGCCTTGGTGCGGTAGGTCATAGGTTTTCACAGCAGGCTTATAGAGTTGCGAATATTGTGTTGAAATGGTCCGCACAATGTTTCTGTGGTGGGTTGTTTCAGTTCATATTCTGCACTCAGGCGTGTGCTGCTGGTCGAGAGATTTCTGAAGAAAAAGAATCTCCCCTCCCGCTGCCAACGGCCCTGTGTGAGTTGGCGGAATTTTTGATGTGTCTCTTCGGCCGTGATCATCGAGGTGCCTTTGGGAGAAGACGAAATAGAAAACCCGACCTGAGAAAAACAGCCATGCAACTAGCTCATCTCAGGCAATTTCAGAGCAGCTAAGAAGCAAGATGGGTTATTCATAGGACCAGACTCTTTAGGGCTCTGAGCATGAGGGAGAGTGTTTATTCACCCCAGTGTGAGAGGCTTTCAACAGGCTTTCCATTTCGCTCGCCCTGCATCTTTCACTCTGTCTGGCTCGAACGCAGCAGCATGCTGTCGCCGTTTACCTTCTATATTGAGATCTATCCTGCATTAATTCTGAAAAAAATGTTGATGTTGTTTTTATGCTGCCAAACGACTAGGAATCTTAGAGCCATTAGCGGTGGTGTGGCAGACGTCCAGTAGTACAGCTCCTATTACTCTGTCTTCGTTCTTGTCCCTCTCTGTGTCTTTGAAGTCATCGATGGACACTTTGACTTTAATCAGTGTTGTATGGTGCACCGGCATTACTTGCGGTCCCTAGCACGTAAAAGGCCTCTCACGAATGAGGCATCACATTACAGTCTGGATTTCAATATTCCGCCATTTTCCAGCTGAAAATGTTGTGCTGGATGTAAGCAAAGGTCTCCTCTAAATGTCACAGCACCTTTGTTTAAGACTCTTTTCACTCAGCTAGCCAATTACAGTGTGCCTGTGGTTTGGTTTATTTCTGTCACCTACCTACTCTCATGTTGCTACCTGGTGAGGCTGATAGACCACATGCATTTCCACTGCTCAACCACTGCGCCCTATTAAATCTGCTTGTCTTCTGTTTTAATGGTTTAATTCAATTTTAATAATATAAAATGAAATGAATTCAAATCCAATAATTTCGAAAAGAAATTAAGGTTTGAAATTAAGGCTGTGCAAGTACAACAAATTAAAACAAACGGTAAAACAAATTCTTACTGTTTAGCACTGGACATGTCCCCATGTAATTTGACTCTAAGATAAATTTGTGATCTTCTAGAGGGGGTAAATATTTAGAGTTATCAAAATTGGGTCCAGACCAAGAGTACCACTTTAATGAATATTCCCAGCCTGGTTATATAAATACAAGGGGGTAATCCACCAGCCGGAAACTGAAGTCTCCCCGGGGGCCGCCATTGGCTAACAAGCCTTCACCTGCTGTTTGCATTCCATTGACTCCCATGCATTTTGGCGTCATTTTGGATAAATAAACACAACAATGTATAAAAGGCTCCATTACCTTTTATACATCTTACGTTATGGCCCTGTAAAATCAGTTTTTGTAAAAAAAAAAAAAAAAAAAAGGCTAACTCTCTGTCGCACAGTAGAGAAATTACAGTACAGACAGAAGTAGAAGCTTGTGCGCAATCAGGGGGACATGGAGGCATAAAGTCGAGGGAGAAGGCTGGCTCATGGACAGCTAATACTCATGATCTCCGGTTCTGCAAGATTCAGAAGGGAATGATTCAGATTCATCTTGGCACAGCTACTAGAAGACTTACAACTGTGAGACAGGTTGCTCACGTCACATCTACGTCATCAAGCTCAGTTTGAGCCTGCGCAGTGCGCTTAGCAATCAGGAAGTGAGTGCTTCTAATTGACTTCACTTTTCTTAGTTGAAGTCTATGGGGTCATTGTGTCAATTTCTTTTACTGTCTATGCATTAATATTGTGCTTTTTCCACTTTAGTCACATAGCCATTTGAGATCCAGCAAATCTGTGTTGGCCCTCTAGAAATGCTGAATTAGTCCCAGGCATGATTTGTTCTAGTGAGCTTCAGTGACAGAGGGCTTGTTTCGTGATGAAGAAATGCTGGAGAGATAAGCTTTTCCATGCACTGTGTGTGTTTGTGTTTTGCCAAAGAGGCCTGCCAGAAAATATTGTTTCCTAGAAAGTACAGCTGCCACCAATCAATGGCAGATTTCAGTGGGATTTTCATGTTTGTTTTCTTACCTCTGCAAAAGTGAGTTACAAATGCAGGGAAAACACGCTTCTAAATGTGTACTGCCCCCGGATCATGTTACGACTCCAATTCCAGCAGTTTATGTGCACAGAGAAATCACGAGGGGTCTTTAAAGGACATGACATGGCATCTAAAATTCAGATCTAAATTCAGACTGCAAGATGCCACACATGTGGCAAACAAAGAGGCCTGATACACCTCACTATCTCTCAATTCTGCCTTTGGCAGACCAGGATTCTTTAGAGAGCATAAAACTGTAACCGTCTAAAGTTATTACAGTGCACTCACAGTTCCTATCATTAAAACTGAATGCTATAATGCCGAAAGCATCTTACAATAAGTCTGCGTTGGGAATAGGCATGCCCCGCTCTCAAGTTAACTTTGAATGAGTAATATAGTCTGCATTGATTTTTGTCCTCACATCTATACTATGGAAAGGAGCCCATTTTTCTAGTGCACAAACAGGGTTACAGAAATGAAATAAGAACAGGTTTTTAGTCGAGGCATTTATTTATCATTTGCATAGTTAATACTAAGGAGAACTGGTCATTGAAAAACTTGTGACGAGGCTCAGAAATCCATAATATCCATATGACAAGATGCATATGCTTAATGCGGAATATACACCATCATTATACACCTTTGTTATTTTAAGAGGTTAGCGACCCCTGGTGGCGAAAATTCCTGCATATTGTTCCTTTAACCTCATCTCTGTAGGTAACACAGTCTCATCCCAAGACGTCATACAACTGACGCTTTTGACCATACATCAACATCCGCTGTTTTAGGGTATAACGTCAGTTAGATGATGATCCTGGGGCGTCATCCAACTGACGCTTAACCTTTAACGTCAGTAAGGTGACGGGGTAGGTTTACGTCTGGGGTAGGGTTAGGATTAGATAACGTCATCTAATCGACATTTAAGTGTACTCTAAAACGGTGGATGTTGACGTATGGTCAAAAGCGTCAGTTGTATGACGTCTTGGGATGAGACTGCGCTGCTGTATGTCCCATTGCCATTAGTGATGAGTCCGCGAATAGTAGTATCGGCAGTCAGCAAGTTTGAGGATGATTGGAGCTATGCTTAGCTTTCTTTAGTGAATATAAGGTCTTTGAGTGCTGTTAAAGTAATGATAGATTTGAACGTTTTGAGCCCATGCAGAGCCAATTTTCCCCCTATCCCTGCCCAAATTGAGCATTATATTGAAGTGTATAATACCACTCCATCAGGCTGTATTCCTCCCTGCTATTCATAGTCTGGTAACACTTTAAGAATACTGTGTCTTACTTACTGCATAACTATTAAGGAATTACTTAAAGGTGGCATATGTAATAATTGAGGTAACAATATACGAAAAATGAGCTACACGCATCAAAAGAATGAGAAGAAATAAGTGCAAAGATGTCATTAAAAAACTGACAAGTTATAGTGCTGCCGAGATATTAACCTGAATTAGCATGCTAAATTACTAGCCCCGGCCCGGCAGGTATCGTAATACCAGTTCCGGCCATGGGAGGCGGTATGCGGACGGGCAACGTTAGCACCAGCCAAACTGCAATAGACGAGTGAGTCGCGCTCGCGCCGGCCGGCTTGTGTGTACTTGAACCTGATGTCAGTCGTGTGGAAATACAGCCAATTACTACATTTCAGTTCAGGGAAGAGTTAAAAAAATGATTGGTCGACATTATGCATGAGGAATACATTTTGGTAAGTTGTAGCATACTGTATCTTTCACCAGTGTCCGTGTTCTTTTTCAAGCTAGTAGAGATGATCGGTTCACGTGCGCTAGGGATCTGTAGTGTAACATGTACAAGCGCCAAAACGGTATTTATTCTTTGAATTGCGTAATATAATTGACAGAATCTGAGAGCTTAACTAACCTGCTTGCTAAGTGTCAATTGCGTGTGTCTCACGGTGAATTCACGGCGCTAGCTTGATCAACATCAGCGAATGCTGTCTGTCAAATTAATTCACTAACAATAAAAGTGTAATATGAACAAAACGAATACCATAAACTTCAAATAATTGCCCAAGCTTTTATTTTCCCATACCGTCGAAATGCACCAGCTTGTTTTTGAGATCTATGAGGCGGTCTTCATCATTTAGTGTTGAGATTCATAGTGTTTAATTTAGTTCACTCTAGTGTTTAGTTCATTGAGTCTCTGATCTCTAAAAATCTCCAAATGTTCCACGTGAAACTGCGGTCTTCCAACCTTTTACTATCATGTCAAATGATTTGAGTAACATGCGCGATGGTAGGAGCACAAGTCATTTTTTGGAGGTATACTGCCCCCATCTGTTATGGAATATGGAGTAGGATTTGATTTATGATGTTATATGGCACCTTTAAGAACTAATAGGTAATTATTAACACTTAATTCACTACTGTTAACTTCTAAGGAAGATGTGTTAACTAATTAGTATGTAATATAATTTTATGATTGTGTTAAGTATCAGGTAGTTAATCAATAACTAATTAATTCTGTCATTCTTCCTGAAGAACAACAATTATGGTTCAAGAAAAATAAGTAACTTCTAATGAACAGTCATACACAGTAATTACTATATAACAATCCATTATTTTAGCAGTGGAGTGGTGAATAAAGTATACACAAATCAAGTACTTGAGTAAAAGTACAGATACCATAAAAATATTACTATATTAAATATATTAAAATTATAATTAGGCCTATTGATTTTCAAAATTGCCTTAGTAAAAGTACAAAGGTAAGTCATTTTTAATGTAGGCTGTTTGAAAAGTAAAAAGTTTTAGTCATTCTTCAGCCCTAATAAGAAAGATAAGTGCAAACATTTACCTGATATATTGATCTGCAATTAGTTAACACATCTTACTTAGTAGTTAACATTAGTGAAGAGGTAATGAAGAATCGTCTGTTAGTTCTTCAATTATTCCCTATACATGCAGTAAAACGGTATTGTAAATTGTTACTCATAGTTTTCAGTCACATGACTATCTTGGAGCCTTGGAGGGTAAAACAGCCATAAAACTGCAGCACCAGCCTGTCAATTATCCATCTCAAATAGAAAAATATGTTTTGGCCACTTGTGATCTATATATAGCACAAGCTGCAGTATTTTAATCACTAAAAACAGTGGAGAGTGCTAAAGTACATTAGTACTTTATACAAACCTGGTAAAAATAACTAGCGGGCAGAGGAGGAAAGCCTTGTTTTGTTTTGAGTTCCTATGAGGGTGTGATGTCACGTGAAAATGTCGAGCCAAATGATTACATATTTTTGTATGTCATCATCCTGATGTTCACAGATATATAATTTCAGTATAAATTATGATAGACAGGATACAAAGTGACATTTGTGATGAATAACTAGGTTCATGGCATAATAATCTTTCGATAGATAGAACGATGGATGGGTGGATGGGTGGGTGGGTGGATTGAATGGATTGGATGGATTAGATGGATTGATGGATTGATGGATTGATGGATTGATGGATTGGATGGATTGGATGGGTTGATGGATTGATGGATTGATGGATTGATGGATGGATGGATGGATGGATGGATAGATCTGTCATTCTTTTGTTCTGTCTGTCCACCTTGGAAATTTCAACAACTGCATTGTCTTTGCAAATCCATGTCGACCTTGTATGATGATTGGTTGAAATAGTACTGAGATATTATACTGAAATCCATTGAGTTTTAAATGTGAAATAATATTTTACAAGACAGACAGGGTGATAACAGGGTATTCCACACAACACCGTAACTATACCTGTCTGAATACATAGTGTCAGTTTGCAGATTATTACCTCCTGGTGATATCACCTTTAGAAAGACTCTCTGGATTGTTTGTAATTATGATTCCCTATCCAAACTTACAAGTCATGTTCGACATTATGTCAAAGACTGACAAATGGGTCTAATTTGGGAGCCCCAATCACCTTACAATGAGTTGTAAGAAAATGACCAATTGAGTTGGCGAGTGGAATTTGCATGCCAATTCCCCCATGCATACAGGTATATTAGATGGTGCCATGATGGTACACAACCACATCCATTTTTGCTTCGGAGCCTAGTGGTTGCGTGCAACGATCAATCTTTCCAGTTACCTGTGATTGTACCTTCTCCAGGTGGAGCCTGCTTTTTCCTGAGATTCTGCTCTGGCCCATCACTGCGCCTGTACTAGTTCCATCCCTGTTTATGCAGGACCGACTGCAGTGATCTTTCCATATGTAGCTCTGCCTCAGGGGTCAGTACATATGTGAATTTCCACATGCTTCTTTCTATGGGAAAGATGTGGCCTATAAAAGAGTCCCTTTCCACTGGACTAAGGACACTTCCACAGATTTAACAACAGTGATAGCTGGAAAAATAGAGGACGAAGCACTCTTCCCATGAAGTAATATACAAAAGGAACAGCAGCTACGACCGTTTCTATGGTAAGCCTTGTCCCTTCCATCGCATTAGCATGGAGGACTATTAATCTTTAGGCTTACTTGGGGCACTATGTAGGTTACGACTGTATGATGGAGGTCGCCAAAACAGCTTGCCAGCATCTGTATCTCCAAACACTCATAACACAGTTCAGTGGCTGTGGTGCTTTCCATAGAGACCCCATTTGTCAATCTTTGACATAGCGTTGAACATGACTGACAGATGGGGAGATTTGTAACTCTCGTTCCCTGATGGAGGGATCTGAGATGTTATGTCCCTCTTGCCACAACCCTGAACCAACCTGCTGAATGGCCTCACCTCCTCAGCAAAAAAAAAACTGAATGTGCGGATGCTTGTCCATATCATACTTGTATGTATGTGGGAGTGGATTGGCATGCAAATTCCACTTGCCAATTTCATTGGCCGTTTTTCCACAACTTAGAGGTGATTGGCCCTCCCAAGTGAGACCCCATATGCCAGTCCTCGATATAACATCTCTATTCCCTCCAACAAGGAATGAGGGTTACATCAGTAATCAATAGTGATGTAGTACCCGAGTCTGGTCTCGGACTCGAGAGCATTCTGACCGATTTCTGTTTTCTCTGACTCGTCTCGGACTTGTTCCTTCAAAGACTCGGCCTTGACTCGGTCTCGACCCTTCAAAAACTTGGTTTTTGGAATGCAAGGAATGCAATGTTGACAGGCATTATTTGAAAATGACATCCGATGGTGCAATGCAAAAATGCATTTCAAATCAGTGTATTCAGTTTCTGCCTGATGTGAGCGGCGGCGAGATGAGCAACGAGTCCGCCATCATCAAATTCACCTTTCAGAACCACAAACCGTTGGTGACCATACACCTGCATTATTTGACTGATAGACAAGAACCTAAAAATTGACCTAAAAATATAAAAATTGAAACTATTGCAGAAACAAAGATACCTACATCTTGGATGCCCTTGAGGTAAGCTAAAACGAATTTCAAACTATCTCTTTAAGACGTTAAGACGACTGCTCTAAACAATTCCCAATCTAGCTTAGTCTGTAGGCCTAACTGTTGATTATTAACTGGGGTGATATTAAATCATGAATATCAAAACTGATATGTCGGGACAAAATCTCGACTCGGACTTGCTTCCTCAAAGACTCGGTCTTGACTCGGACTCGACTGTATTTGAAAACCAACAGACTCGGTCTCGACTCGGACTCGACCCTTCAAAGACTCGATCTTGACTCAGACGCGACTGTATTTGAAAACCAACAGACTCGGTCTCGACTCGGACTCGACCCTTCAAAGACTCGATCTTGACTCGGACGCGACTGTATTTGAAAACCAACAGACTCGGTCTCGACTTGGACTCGACCCTTTAAAGACTCGATCTCAACTGTATTTGAAAACCAACAGACTTGGTTTCGACTCGGACTCAACCCTTCAAAGACTCGGTCTTGATTCGGCATAGTAATCAATCACTAGTAATCAATATATTATAGGTAGTAAGGTGCTAATGTAAAATAAGGGGTTGAAATAGCAATATTTAATCTGCATAAAAATTGATTAGATATTTGCATTGTGGTTGCCCAGGCATAGACCTGTTACAATCTGTTGTGATTATTTTCATGGCTGCATTTTTCCAGAGCTGGAATTGCTCCATGTGTAGTAGTCATTGTCTTTTATTCCTTTTTCCTAGCATAGATGCGCATAATCTATGGAAGGTCTGGATTTAACAGGGATCCCACATACAGTTATCTCCCTCCTTAAATGCATGTTATAGCCATTTAAATTACAGAGACAACACAACTCATCAGTCCGATCAAATAGTTCACTATGAGTCAGCATTATCTGTAACAACTTCAAAAAAACATGATAGAGCAGTAGAGTGAGGCCTTTTGAAAACAAATTTGTCACAGGAGATTATTTTTATCTTTATCCTGACCTTGCTGTTAAAAGAAGCGAACCGCAAAATGCCACGGTGGTGAGGACCTCACCTCAAAGCGCTAAGCTGGACTGTCATTGACAGTGAGCATTCATTTTCAAATGTCATCTCAACAAGTGGTCACGGAGATCGGTCTGAATGAGAAATTCCATTCAAAACTCGACCCTGACGCTATCAGATTAGCATACGTGATTTAAAAGCTTCACATGTCTGCACGGTGCACTCTTCCCACATTTTGCTGAGGTCCTGAACTAAGGACATACCATTTCCCAGACAATAAAGTATCCTGCCTCTCTTTAAAAACCTTTAAAACCTTGCACTGGGCCTTGATAGATTTAAATCAGTCCGGTAGTCTGGGCCTTTGATTTACAATCAAACCCTACCTGAACTTGGAATTTATGACCCATTACTGCTGTCACTGAGCTGGTATTACATTAGATTTCACTGTTCATCTGGTCTGGGCTTGAATGCCCGCAACTGATGTGCTGTGAGCCACATTATAAATAATAGTAAACACGAGTAAACAATGGACATGTCATTGGGTCCTTTGAAGTTCAGGGATGTTCGGTCGGTTGAGATGTAAATTTCAATCCAAGGTTTCCTCTCAGATCGGTGTCCCCTTTGAATGCAGATCCAGATGTATAGACGGAGATGTAATGCATGTATATACACTTCACCCCCTTTTATTTATATTCAAAGATAAGTTCAAGATTGGTGCAATAAAATAGATTTACATACATAGTGCTTTTTTACGAGTTCCAGTCATTCGACCTGCAGTCTTTGTTGCTTAAGATTGGACCTCCATATTCTTACAAATAGAAAAAATCCATTTGCTCCTGTATGACTGCAGAAATTTACTGTGGACCAAACTCCGATTCAGCCATAAAGTCGACCGCCGGTGTGTAGACGGGAGACAATATGTCAGACACATTCAGACCCCTCAATCAGATTACCGATTGGTTCATTAGCCAGTCATCACACACACATCCAAGCTGCTCACGTTCAACACCCAAATCATGCCGACTGCTTCAAAGTTCCATCTCAATGGGAAAAAGCATGCCAGGCTGTTTTTTTTTGCTGATAAAACATGCATGACAGCTTGCCTTTAAAGTCAGTACTATGTGTGTGTGGGACATGCATAAAAGCTGAAACCCACATTTTCTTTACCCACTAGAGGAAACTCTAGTGCCCCAATGAAGTCAATGTTGACAATCCTCTTACTCCAATTCAAAGGCTTGCAATGGGTTTCAAAGCTAACAAAGAAAGTATTCTTTTTTTTCTTTGGCGAAATGGAATGTAATGTTGATACTGTAATTGTATCATAAGTGTGTTGTTACTCTTCAGTGGTAATTCACTGCTTCGTCTGACCGGGGAAGCTCTTTTCATTAGACAGTCTTTCTGAAAGATTACATTGCTGGGAGATTTGTTGACATTCGGTATTATTAAAATAATAGTATTGAAGTATGTTTCGTAAGACACGTACTGGTTTTTCTATATTCCTTTGACTGTAATTCAAGCGACTCTTTATATTGACATAGTTGTAGTGCTAACATCACAAGCGCTGTTGCTTTGGAATAGTGAAAGAGAAAGCAAATGATTTGTAATTCACATCTAGTCACCATACAGAGATGCTGCTCTACAACAATAAAGGCAGCCAGGAATATTGGTGTTGTATTCAACACAAGATGTTGGACGCGCAAACAACTCAGCAACCACCTGGCTACACAGATTCCTGAAATGTTCCAGGCTCTAGTTATCTCAAAATGCTTTGCTAGCTATAGCACAGGTGATCCATTAAGCATATACTATATTTCATAAGTTTGGGGTCAGTATAAAAACTTTATAATAAGGTCTTATTTGTTAACACTAGTTTATTTCAGTATTTATATCAAAATACAGTCATTCATTGTTTGTTGATGTTAGTCCACAATGCATTAACGCTAAAAAAAACACAACTTTTGATTTTAGCGTATTTGTAAATGATGAAATTAACATTAGCTAAGATTAATAAAGGCTGTAGAAGTATTGTTCAATCTTAGTTCAAAGTAGTTAACTAATGTTAACTAATAAAATGTAAAGTGTTACCAAGCGATTTCTGAAGGATTATGTGACACTGAAGACTGAACAAAATGCAGAAAAAAAAATCAGGAATATTAGGATTTAAAAACAATAACTGTTATTTATATTCTAATAATAGTCCACAATATTGCGGTCTTTAATGTATATTTAATCAAAACAAATGCAACAAATGCAGCCTTTGCAAGAGACTCCAAACTTTGAACAGTAGTCCTGAAAGTAAAAGAGTCAAGCAATATATATTTGAAAGAGTCAACATTAGAGACGTCTGAAGCTGCTTACAAGTTGTTAGATTTGATTGAAGCTGGCTGTTTGATGCTGACAGTTCACCCCAAAATGTAAAATTCTGACATGTTATTTCAAACCTTTAAGAATTTCTTTCTTCTGTGAAATAAAAACGAATATGGTTTAAACAGTTTCTCAGTCTGTTTTTGTCTGTACAAGTTTTTCCCATTGGTATCATTTAACTAAATATATCCTAATTTGAAAAAAAAAAAAGCTAAAAAAAAACTAAAATACATTTTTGTTAATTGAAGTTATTTTTTAGAGAGCACAAACTAAGAAGACAGTTTTGGAAGTTTTATTATTGCCTCAGTTTAATGAGCATGCAATACAGTGACTTTAAACATAGCGATGATGTGAACCGGCTGTTACAGGGTCATTCCACAAAAAAAAAAAAAAAAAGATGGCTTTTGTATCAACATGCGTGTAAACAAATATACAACAAAAAGATGGCATTTTTTAACACATTAACAAAAGTCCTGCAGCTTAATTTTGTTTTTCATGTGAATTCTTTGTTTTACGGTTTTGTCAACTTTTGCTGTAGTGCACGTCTGTAACCGATCCTATTCGCACTCGACCCGCTCCGAGTGGGATTCAAACTGTTGTCTGCGTTGTGGGTAGCCAACGCATTCTCATCCCAAGGAGTCATATACTGACGCTTTTGCCAATGCGTATACATCCAACGTACATGGCACCCTTTAGCGTCAATATAACACGCACAGAGTATGGCCAGGTTTACGTCTGGGGTAGGGTTAGGGTTAGACCACTAGGAGGCGCCTTCTGGCCCATATATATCTGCATCTCATATTGAAGCTAAAGGGTGCCATGTGTGTTGGATGTCTACGCTTTGGCAAAAGCGTCAGTATATGATGCCTTGGGATGAGAACGGGCTGGGGCAGAGGGAGCTCTAACAAGGAGGCTAAAGACCACTAGAGTCAGTTGCTAGCGTGTCTCTTGAGACCAGGGGACTGAGGTTTACACTCGCAGCATCTGTTTCACACATTTTGGTTTACAATTTGACAGATGTTTTCAATTGTATTATCGAGAAAAAATGGCCTGTTCAGTGGTCTCATTACAGCTATATAGAAATGCATTATTTCATCAGATTCTTCCTCCCCAGATATAAGAATGCTCTTCACTGAAATTCAGATTGCCACTACAAGCTTGTTCGTTTTTTTCTCCCTTTTGTTTCTTTCCCTCGCTCGCTCTCTCTCTGTCACTATGGCAGTCCTTTCATGGTGAACTTATTTATGATCCTGTGTTTCTGTGCGTGAACGACAGGCAGACACAGTGAGAAATTATTATCTGAGGAAAATATTGCTGGATTGCTGTGGGTGGACAGGGCTCTCAAAAGGTCATGCTCCAGCCTCAGACTGAAACGACATCCGGTGAGTCACATACCAATCTGAGAGCCTCCTCTTTTTTTCCCCTTTTTTTTTCTTCACACCTCCCAGCCGTCCTTGACAAAGAACCATTTGGCTCAGCTGTCTGCAAGCCAAGCTCAGTTCCCCGTCCCCCTGCTGATGACTTTACATAATTAGTCAACAGAACATCACATCTTGCACATGACAGAAATATGGCAGATGCTATCTACTCTGTTCTAGAAGTAAGGAACAACAATTTGGGAGAAAGGGAAGAGAGGCAGGTGTAGAAACACTCTAAATCTTTTTTTTTTTTTTTTTTTTCAGAAAATAACCGATTTTTTCGACGTTCATTTTATTTCATTTTACTCAAAACTCTGTAAAATTATTTTGACATTTGCAGTGATTCACATCATTTCATTTTTATACAGAAAATGTATTGTATTTTTTATTCAATATTTTTTCTGTTTTCTTAAATTGCATAAAAATGTATGTAAAATTATAAATATAATATGTTTAAACAGTAACAAAACAGTTCAATTATAAAATGACTGGCAGGCCAAACAACAACAACAAACAAACAAACAAAAAAAAAAACCGCTGTAACATTAAAGTAAAACATTTACAGTATATTATTACAAAGCAAAATATTTCTTGTCAAACTCTTTTGCAAGTTATTTAAATTAGGATATTTTACATTAATTTTATGGTTTTTGTAGCCATTGCTGACAGTCATTTGACCGTTTTGGAGGAGATAGTTGTAAAATAACAGTGTTTTTCTATAAAACATTTACGGAAAATGTTGGCACTAAATTTACATTAGGATGTTTCCTTTATTTTTACTATTTTTGTTTGTCAGCCGTAGCTGACAGTCATTGACCATTTTTTAAAGGTTTTATTTTTACAGTGACAGTATGTGTGGTAAAGACCCTTTAACAGTGAAGAAAGAGACTGTGAACAATTCCTAGCGAATGTATGTGACTGAATATTAGAGTAGACTGCGAGACATGTTGTAACAGGAAGTGAAGTTGTAAACAACATCAGTTCAGCCAATTAGTAATGATCAGGGATGAAATCGCTTTCATACATGAGCATCAACACCCTGAGATAATGGTAGAAGTTGTAAGTCACGGTGTAAATATATCAAAGATTAACGTGACAAAAAAAAAAACACTTAGTAGTAAGAAAGTAATTTCATGTCTGGTTTAATTTGCAGTCATATAATATGACATAACTGGTCTCATCTGAATTAGATGATTACAGAAGCTTTTCACTTACATTTAAACAAATTACAATGACAAATAGTAACATCCGGTAACAGCTATTTATTGTTTTATATATATATATATATATATATATATATATATATATATATATTGTTAATGACACAAAAAGCATACTTTAGAAAATAATCAAACTTGCTCAAGGTCTCTCACTCGCGTTCCCTCTCTGCCATGTGCGTGGGCTACACGGTTTGGAGCACAATTTCTCTCTCTCTGTTTTCCTGAATGTCATCATGATTGAAACCAAAATATTGATTCCATAACAATTTAATAAACAAAGTTACTTACATTTTTACAGGCAATGACAGTTTTGTTAACAAAAAAGAAGAAAAAAGGCTACAAGCATCAGTCAGTTTCGTCCTATTTCACTATTAAACGTTGAAGGTCAGATTTTCTTCAGCATTATTGCTCAGAGATTGTCCACCTATGGACAATGGTTTCATTGACACTTCAGTTCAAAAGAGGGCATTCCAGGGTTCACAGGATGTTTTGAACACATCAATGTTATCTGGCAACGAATTCAATCAGCTAAAAAGGATAGGAAGGAGCTCCATGTGACATTCCTGGATTTGGCTAATGCATATGGTTCAGTGCCATATGAGCTTCTTTGGGCAGCATTCGATTATTTCAGAGTACCAATGTCAATAACAAATTTAGTGAAAGCCTATTCTGGAGATTTGCAATTTAGTTTTTCAACTCAAGAGTTCAGCACTACATGGCAATGCTTAGAGAGTAGAATAATAGCAGGATGCACCATTTCTCCATTAGCTTTTACCATGGCAATGGAAGAAATCATTAGAGCATCAAGATGGGTAGTAGGAGGAGAGTGCTTGGCTTCTGGGATCCGACTACAACCAATCAAAGCATACATGGATGACATGACAACCATGACTACAACAGTAGCCTGCACTAATCGGGTAATAAGTACCCTTTTACAATGCTTTTATCCAAAGCGACTTACAATTGCTATGTATGTCAGAGGTCGCACACCTCTGGAGCAACTAGGGGTTAAGTGTCTTGCTCAGGGACACATTGGTGTCTCACAGTGGATTCAAAGCCGGGTCTCTCACACCAAAGACATGTGTTATATCCTCTGCGCCATCACCACCCCAAAACCTATCCTCGTTAATGGTGAGGCAATACCAACAGTTTCTGAGAAGCCAGTGAAGAGTCTTGGGAGATGGTACGATGGGGATCTAAAGTACACAGTTTGAGTGGGAGAAGTTAGACGACAAGCAGTGGAAGAGTTGAAGAGCATAAACAGCTGTGCTCTACCAGACAAACTAAAACCCTGGTGTTTTCAGTTTGGTCTACTGCCGAGGTTGCTGTGGCCACTGACTGTGTATGAGGTTTCTTTGACAACAGTGGATAAGCTGGAAGCGTTAATAACATCATACGTTCATACATCAGGAAATGGTTGGGGGTTCCATGCTGCCTCGTCAGAGTAGGAGTTTATATTAAAGGAATATTGCAGCAGTCTCTGCTTTAACCGAGGAGTTAAGTATGCCATGGTCAGACTGGAAATGACCTTAGTAGAGTCAGCACCTGTGTTGAAAGTGGTCAGCAAAGAAATCTGTGGTAGAGGCAAAGGCTGCCCTTCAAATTGGGGATATCGTGGGACAGGTACAGCATGGAAGAGGGGGTTTGGGCTCAGTGTAGCTCCTAAATGGCACAAGGCAGGCCCAGCTCAAAGAAGGAAGCTGGTAGTCAACGAGGTGCGAAAGCAGGAGGAGAGGATAAGGTGTATAAAGGCCATTTCCCAGGCCAAGCAGGGAGAGTGGATGAGATGGGAGGGTGTGGAACAACGCAAGATGGGCTGGCAACGCCTTTGGTCAATGGAAGAGAGTAGGATCAGTTTTATTAGGGCAACATATGATGATCACCTCAGAACCTAAATCTCTGGGTAGGATAGGATCCCTATTGTCCTTTTTGTTCATCACTCTCCACATTTTGGGTACATTTTTGGTAAATCAAGGTACATTTTGACAGGATGTGAAGTGGCTCTAGCCCAAGGTCGGTATTTGGTGACATGACCAAGTACTGCAATATTTGGCTTTATCATTGGAAGGCAAGCATAGTATGACCAATAAGTTGCTGCCTGTTCCAGCAAAAATTTACACACAGAAGAAAATATTCCTCTGCCCAGGCGAGCAACCAACAAGAAAAAGTGTTTCCAATCAATTATCACCCAGGACAACTGGAAGCTGCTAGGGACTGGAAAATGCTGGCTTATCTTGATCAACTGCTTATTTTTCCACCTGAGATTGACACATCTAACCTCCAAACCAGATACTGTTTTGTGGTCTTGATCAGCACGCATTGTTCATCTGATAGACTTAACAGTGCCATGGGAGGATGCGGTAGATGATGCATATGACAGGAAGAAACTGCGCTATGCTCATCTGGCCACTGAAGCAAAACAGCGAGGATGAATTCAGTGGCCATGAGTTGCGTCGCGTCGCACAGTAGGAGGGATGTAAAGGTCAGTAAGCTGGGCTGAGTTGAGTGGGGAACGGAGGGGGGTGACTCTGGGACGCCAGAGTCACTGGGATGCCAGAGTCACTGTGGAGCCCTCTTGAGGTGTCGTGGGCTAGTCGACGAAACACAGAGGACGGAAGGTGTCCACTTGAAGACCCTAGAGATGTCCCCTACTCGGCTCAATCCAGACGGTTGTCGTGCTGGTCCACTGCAGCAGTTGTGCGTGCTGTCGTGCCAAGTACACTGATACTGAAGGAGATTCACATTACCATATGGAAAGAAGTGTAAATGGATAGAGAAGCATAGGTTACTTTAAAGCTACGTCTTAGTTTGTGCTTGACTTTGGCGAAAGCGGAGTACAAATCAGCATGAAGTTTTAACATCTACTTTGTGTAATGGAAATCATGTTCTGTTTCAGCGGCGAAAATAGTTCCAAACAACAGAAACATAGCGCATCTCACAGCAACACTTATCCATGTTTCATTACTGAATGATTCAGCATTTGACCTAATCGATTCAATTACACATTATTAAACCACCTCGTTCTGAATAAATCAGCCGTTTGAACTAATTGTTTAAATTAATGACTCACTCATTACCGCCTCCTACTGGCGGTTTAGTTTCAAAGTATAATTCTTTTCAACATTCCTTATTTGTATATTTAAAAAAATATTCAAAACAATCTCAAAATGTCATGTAATGTAATACAGTAATGGTTTTTCAATGTAAATTATCTAATTTGATTGGTAACAGCCTAGTGACTAATTATTTTAATTGAATGTATTGATAAAAGGTAAGAATTTGAAATGAAATTAAGAGCATACACTAAATACAATTAGGGCAAATGCACAGGAACAGCACATAGTAATAGGCCTAGTTGGTATTATCAGGTATTTATTGGTTGCATTTAACTCCACTTTTAGTCACACACTCGTAAACTTCCCTCAGCACATCTGAGTGAATGTGATGGAGGAAAGTTCGCGAGGGAATTGGGAATAGTGAAAAATTGGACTTAAACACAGCCATTGTTTATGCATAGGCTAATGAAGGACAGAAAGCACTGAATGACCCATCAAACTCAAGTGTATTTTTTGGATGTTGTTATTGTACATTATAAATTACAAAAGGTAGCAGGCAGATACAGTACATAGGGAAAAGTGTGGGGTAGCTCAGTTTTAAAATTTCTGCTGACTGTAATCATTTTCCTGCTCCGAGGAATAAAATTTAATATTAGTCAGCTCTAAATTTATATTAGTGGGGCCAAACTATACATTTTCCCTCTTTACCTGTCAAGATGACTCATTCTGAATAACAATACAAAAGTATCTGAATAGCGCGAGATACACAAGTTAACTTTTCAATGTTGATACTGTGGCAACAGCTTTAAGCTGTTGACTTTTTTTGGGGGGGGGAGCAAGCACAATTTAATCCATTTTATTTGCATAAATACATTTTTGTACCCCAGAGTACTTTGTGCGTGTGGATGACATGTAAATTAACCAAATTTGGACACTTTTCTTCTCATACTTCTGCACAGAGGATCATCACTGCCCATGCATGGCCTTCTACTCATGCTGAAAGGTTACTGCGGCTTTCCAATTGGATTCATGTGGGGAAATTAATTATTTCTGGGAAGCAACTACACTGTAAAATTAGTTTTGGGCAGCTGTGGGCTACAGTTTTTGCCAGAGCAGAATCTCTTCATCATGAGCTGACTGTTAATTAAAGAAACCTTTCAAGAGGTTGGTGGGAGTATCGGGCCTCCATCTGTGCATCACTCAACCACTTTTCATTGGACGCTGTCGTAATGTCCCTCCACTACAGAGAGTGATGAGATAATTAATGTGCACTCATACAGCTGTATACCATGATAAATGTGTCATGGGAGTTTAGCAGCCAGCTAGGATGTGATGGCCACACAAAAGGGGCAAATGGTCTTTGTGGAAGTCAATATTGAAGTCAGGAAAGTTAAGATTGACAACAGGGAGCCAATAAACATGATGCACAAGCAAATGAGACATGCTCTACTGTACCACGAGGGACATCTTTCAGTGTTTAGATTCTACTTCACAAGATCTATGATACTTTGTTTAATGCAACTTTCCCTCTATCCATGTTGTGGAATCACACAAAGTATTAACATGCTGAGCAAGTATTACTTAAGTTACTTACTCATCTTTTTATGGTGTGTTGTTTTCAAGATTCACGCGACAGTAAATTACTATTAGAACTCAGAGACTGACATGCGCTGGGTGTATGATAGAGAGAGGGGATCTTTTCATCTTTTGTATCATTGTAAACCCTATTCATACACCGAATGAGATGTTTTATTTTTTTGTCAGCCATTCATAAGCTGTATGGATATATATATTTATATGATTTTATTTTTGTCAGCTGTACATAAGCTGTATGTCTTCTTCAACTCTAAAATGTAAGATGAGTTTTATTTTGTTTTGAAATAATTGGATCAGTATAGTAAGATATTTTATTTTATATATTTTATTTATATTTCATTTATTTACTTTTAAATGAACAGAATTTTTTTTTCATCTTTTGTGTGAGATAAACTTCCCCAATCTCACCAGAAATGTGCTCAGAAATGACACACAACCCTTCTTGACACACATCCTCACACAAAACCAAGAGTCAAAACTATAACATTTAATAACCCCGGTCGGGTCAACAGGTCAAAACTAAATGTCAAAATGACGTATCATACCCCGGATCAAAACCAACTGAAAAAATGATATATAATACCCCATATCAAAACCAACTGACAAAATGACATATGATACCCCGTTCAATAGGTCAAAATTACATGATCGATGATGCACAAGGGTAAAGGTTAATCCCTTACCCCTATACCGAAAGCTCAACCTGTCAATCAAATAGGCCATCAATAATTTTGACACAAGCAGTTGTGTAATAACTACTCACATTTATTATAATTAAATAATCTATCTGTCTTGCATGAGTTGTATCAAATCACTTTAAAATATATACTTAAAGGGATAGTTCACTCAAAAATGTAAATTCTGTCATCATTTACTCGTCCTCAAGTTGTTCCAAACCTGTAATTTCTTTCTTCTGTCCGTATTACCAAACACATGGACCCCACTGACTTCCATTAAAAAAAATTCTATATGGAAGTCAATGGGGCTTGCATATTATGGGAAAAAAAGGTAAGGTTAAAGTGTTGTTAAAGGCGTGGGTGTTGTTTTGAAGACTGTAGTCATTATAAGTGATATCAAGGTAATGCATCTAGACATTGATGTAGCATTTGTATATACTACAATCCAGGTTTGATATAAAATTATAGTTTAATTAAAACGCCTCCTGGTTTCAAAGATAAGAGGCCATTTTCATTTAGCAGATTGCAAATTGTCATTATCTGCTTAATTATTCTCTGAGATTAGTGCCTCTAATGAATGGAACTTCTGGATAATGCCAGTGTCATTTAATGATGGATAAATCCGCTCTGGCTAACAGAACTTCCCTTTGCTTACGCACTAAAGCAAGAGCATAAGATGCCGCGGAAAGAGTGGGAACGTGGCCTATATTTAGACCCTCCTACTCAACCTCATGAATATGGACTTAATATTTCCTTTAACAGATACAATCTGAGCTGCTTATCTAGAAACTAAATCGAATAATTAGACCTCGAAATCTAAAAAAATAAGAATTTGGCACGATATACTAGAATACCCTTTCACATGTGTCGATGTTATGAACAGAACTTTACTCCTCAGGCTGAATTGGTGGCGGAATAAACACATCTGCCCGCCCATGGCACCTGCTGGGGGTGCAGGCCAGATGGAGGGCATGATGGGAAATTTGAGAGCACGACCATGAAATAAGGACATCACACAAAGCCTGTGATCCCTCTGTGATAGATGGTGCATCTCGTTCAGTGAGGAAGAATAAAAATGGATTGTGGAGGACATGATTTGTACATCCAGAGTTCAAGATGCATAATAACAGCTGAGACTTCAGTGGTTACGTCAAGCTTTGACCCAGGAGTGAGAATGAGGTCTAAATACTTGTGTCTGTGTCTGAACATCACAACTTGATGAAAAGCAAAAATAGCTTAGCTTTCTTATAAAGTCAACGTAAATTTAAATAGTTTTTACATTTACAATAGAACAACAATATGCAAGTGCTATGACCCTTCCCAATTTAATCTAACACAGTACCTACATGTACTTTTTTATTTAATTTTTTTTTAAATAAAGATAATAGATATAGAATAAAAGATAAAGTGATAGTATTAATGGATCAAGTGCTGACGAAAAAGATGAAAATGGAAAACACGGACTCGGCAGCTCAGAGGTGTGTTTCCCATACATAGATGTAGTTCTCTGCTTCTCTACCATAGTAGTACAATGAATCGTTGGATAAATCAACTAGATAACTAGCTGAATATTAAATGTCCCCAACTAAGCAAGCCAAAAGCAAGGCAACAGTGGCAAGGAACCAAAACTTCATCAGGTGATTGATTGGAGAAAAAATCTTTGGGAGAACCCAGAACCCAGTTGTCCTCTGGCCAACAAAAGAACAGTGATTAGAAAACAAATTGGATCGAAACATTAAGAGAATTTGTCCATTTCCATCTGTTTGGAAGTCGAAGTAATCACGCCGGTTTAGAGGCACAAATATATATATATATAAAAAAAAAAAATAGAAACCTTGCTAACCACAGGTCGAGAGCTGTCATTCAAACCACACAAATTTGCGCTGCTGTTTGCAAATGTTCGTTGGAACGATTGTTTCGGGAAACACCGACTTGTTGAACTATGCTGATAACGATGGAACTTGCGACCATAGTTGGCTAACGATGCTTTCGGGAAACACCCCAGTTTGAGTTGGGCAGATCATTTCATCAGGGTGGAACAGACCAGAAAAAACATCAGAGAAAGAGATTTTGTGCCTCTTTGAGCTGGCACCACAAGAAGGCATTCGCTTGCAGAGCAAAAGTATCTGGATGGCATGCAAGTCTGAAGTAATGAGTTTAGGTAAAAGGGAGCAGTGCCAGTGGTTGTTTTGTAGGCAAAAGTCAGTGACTTGAATTCGATGCGAGTGGCGTGTGCTGTCTTCGGCTCGTTAAAACCCACCCTGGCTGAAGCATTCTGGATCAGTTGCAGAGGTTTGACAGTGCAAGCTGGAAGACCTGCTATAGGAGAGCATTACAATAGTCCAGTCTGGATAGAACAAGCGCATGAACAAGGAGCTGTGTAGCATGCTCTGTTAGGAAGAGTCTGATCCTTTTAAAAGAATACTCCACTTTTTTTTTTTGGAAATAGGCTCATTTTACAACTCCCCTGGAGCTAAGCTGTTGAGTTTTAACGTTGTTGAATCCATTCAGGCGATCTCCAGTTCTGGTGGTACCACTTTTAGCATAGCTTAGCATACATCATTTCCAAAAAAAGTGGAGTATCCCTTTAATGTTGTGGAAGGCAAATCTGCAGGACAATGCTGTTCTAGCAATGTGGTTCTAGCAAAGTTCAATTGATCGACCATCACAACTCCAAGGTTCCTGGATGACCTTGATGGAGTAATGGATGTCGAACTTAGCTGAATGGAGAAGTTTTGGTGTAGTGTTGGGTTGCCAGGGACCACAAGCAACTCTGTTTTAGTTGAAGGTAGTGGTCCTTCGTCCTGCCAGAAATGTCTGTCAGGCAGGCTGAGATGCGAGCAGCAACTGCTGGATAATCAGGCTGGAATGAGAGGTAGAGTTGTGTGTCATCAGTGTAGCAGTGATAGGAAAAGCCATGTTTCTGAATCATAGATCCTTGATGTAGATGGAGAAGAGAAATGGTCCAAGCACTGAGCCTTGCACTCGTTTTCTTGCAAGATTCATCAGTGCACATTATTCCAAAGAAGAAGAAAAAACATGTTGTTCTTCATAATCTTAAATTAAACTGTGATAATTTGCTTATTTGATGATCAATTCCATATAGATAAAATCAAGACCATCTTAAGTTTTTGGCTAACATTTTACAAGTTTTTAGTTAATACAATCACAAACATGAAATACCTTATTCTTACAACATTTTTTTTTTTGTAATCTAGTTATAATGTTCATTTTTACATAATTTTTTAAAAACATTTTTAAAGCATGAAACAATTAAAAAGTGTATATAATTAACTAGAACCTAGAACTCATTGACGTGTTACCATTTTTTTCACAGAGAATGACCATTTTAACTCTGAAATGCATCACATTATTTAAGTAAAATGGTTTGAGAATCCTGTATTATGATGAGTAAGTACTTTATTCTGCATGTACAGACATAATTTTCTTACTTCAGCTGAACCAAGCAGTCTTTCAGCTAACTACAGTTATTGATGTTCCACATTGGCTTGAACTGTTTTAGCTAATTGTGTAGTTTGTAATGCTAAGAACAGATTTGCACCTCCCTCTAAAATAATATTTAGCTAATTATTTTATATAGACAAGCACACTACTTTTGACAGCTGTGTACTTCCTACCTGACATGCCATAACATTTTATGGTGCGACATGTTTGTGTATATGAGTGTGCATGCATTTAGGTCTGAATTGAATTAGCCCAGAAGATGATGAGTGACATATGGAGTCCAGCTGGTTCTGGCAAGCTGGCAAGGTCATTTCTGGATGAAGGGGCAGTTGGTTAATAAAATGTCTTTCCCAATATATTTCCTCAATAATAAAACTAATGTCCACACAATACAGAAATATTCTGTACAGCCATCACTGTCTTGGTTTATATTCAGTCCAGACCAGGTTATGACTTAAAGCTGGTGTTTCCATATTTCAGTGAACCTGGAGGCCACCCGTCTCCCTGATGACTTCTAAACATGGAAGGAATATGACAGACTCTGTTTGTGTGGTGAAAGCTCTGGAAATCATGCGGCTATGTTACCTCAGCCCCCGCAAATCAGAGCTGGAATTCACTGAGACAACTGTTATGAAATGTTGGGATGTGCTTAAAAAAGAGGTATGGTAGATGGTTTGAATTTTTTTTTTTACAATTGCTTTAAAATACATTTATTATTTCGAAATATCGATTTGAACACTGCACTGACTTGAGTAATTACACTATTGTCTTCCGTAGAACTGCTTTATAGTTGAACATTGACACTTATCATTGTCTTTAGAGGAGGTGCTTTTCATTGCAAAAAAAGAAAAAAAAAAGATTTTCAAGGTATTTTGTATCATTTTTCAGAATATCTATAAGCATTCTTGAATCAAGATTAATTTACTTGAGATTAATGTTTTTGTTGATAAAATTAAGTGAGTTCCGGCTTAAAAAAAGAAAACATATCTGCCAACAGGCTAAGAAAAATAATCTTGTTTTCCCTTTTAAAATTAAATTTATTTTTTCTTTCCACATTAGCAGGTATTCTCTCTTCTTTTAACCACAAACTCGCTTAATTTTAAACAGTTTTTCAAGAATACAAGACTTAAGTCATTTTTCTTGCCAAATAAATGTATCTTGATTTAGATATTTAACTATTAACTATGAATTTTGCCTCAATAACTCCTAATTACTTAGTTAGAGATGTAATTTGTTTAGGAATTGGGTAGGATTTGGGATGTAAAATAAGGTATTGCAGAATAAGGCAATAATATATGAAGAGTTCAGATGCAAAAGCCTCTAAGTGCCATTTGAAATTTTGTTCTAGAATGACCATTTTTATCAAGCTTGTGTATTTAAGTTCAGTAATTTCACTTAAATGACAATTAATAGGTAATCTTCATTGCCATTTAAGTGAAATCACTGGACTTAAATATACAAGCTTGATAAAAATGATAATTTTAGAAGAAAATTTCAAATGGCACTTAGAGGCTTTTGCATCTGAACTCTTCATATGCTTTATAAGTAATAAACAGCCATATCCTAGTAATATGCATGCTAATACGTAATAAGTGTTCCCTGAAAAGCAGTTTGAAAACAGTCTGTATTGGTCAGTGCTAAATAACTGGCTATTTTCACACGCATCAGATCTTTCAGGCACATAATACGCATTACTTTAAACGAGGATGTAGTTACTGTGGTGCTAAAATGAATGGATGAAAGCCAGAGACCGACACACAGACTCTGTCCTCATCTGGCTGGCTTGACCAGGCTGGGGTTACCATGGAGAGAGGAGGCAGCACAATTCCCACTGCATATTCACAGCCCATGATGCCGAGGCACACAAAGTACCTGTTCTCAGGAAAGGAATTATCCCATTTCTTCACTGTGCTATATTAGCTCATCAGGACAAGCTATATAAAGGTATGCACAAGCAAGGGAAATGAGAGCACGCAAGTGAAATGGTGAAAGAGAGAAAAGGAAAGATGGAGGGAGAGAGAGAGGAAGGCGGGAGGAAAAAAGAACAGCCGCGAGCCCTCAGGCAGCATTCTGACTAACTGCTCTATGTCTTTTTCCTGCTGCTTTGCGGAGACAACATTCTGCTTGCTGTCTAGCCTATGTTAAGACACACTCCGTCCTCCCCGCCTCGGGGGAGCCCTTTCTGTCCTGCCTCTGCCTCTGTGCAGCTTCCCTTTTGTTTTAATTATCCATCGCCTAACGAGGAGAAATTTATGCCTCTTCTAAATCCAGTGCCCCCCTTGTGGCTCACACTTTCTCCTGCCAATGGCATCATTACCTGCTGCCCTTACTGCAGGAACTCTGCCTTAACATTTCAATTTGAAATTTAAATCTGACATTTGCATAATCGTAATTTTAGAATTCTCGTTCCTTACTTTAAAAAAGTAAGCTTTTTCATGATCTGTTGCTTTTTCTCCCAACTGTATGCTCGTTAACCCAAAGTCATTTCCGCCAACCCTGTGAAAATTGTGATTACTTTGAATCTCACGGTTTCCTCCTTGAATGAACATGATAGACATCTAACACGGCCGCACAGTATAAGACACGTTTCCAAGTGTAGCTTTTTATCAGTAGTCTAATTTCTCTCTCGTTGCCTGACACACTTAACGGGGTCCACTGGAGACTGTGGATAAATGTCAACTGTATTTTCGTGTCTTTATGCTGGGTGCGGTGCTGTAAGCAAACCATCTGTTTCTCCACCTGACCTTTCCTTTAATTGCCTAAATTGAAATGAAATGAAACTCTGCCTACAAAGTTTCTCATGTCTAGCAACAGTCCTGAATGAACAAATGCTGTGCAGTGACAAAACAGTGTGTCAGAGCTAAACTAACTAAAAGTTTCAGCGATAAATTACTACATGTTTCAGTAGCGTGACAAGCTACAAGCTCAGCTGTTTCAAAGTAATGTATCTTTTTCAGTAACAAATTATTTCACATGGCTGTTTCATGTCACACACAATGGAATTCTTCCAAATGATTTGTCTATTAATTTGATGCCGGGATGTGTTTAATATGTTCCTGGGATGCCGTTTTTGTATTCAAATATTTAGTTCAAAATTGCTGTTTACTAACCTAAGTAACATTATGTGCTCTTCTTTTATTTAATCATAATCACCTAGCCTATGTCTCAATTAGCTCCCTAGTTCCCTAGTAACTTCCCTTTATTCACGTATAAACATTTATCAACGCACACATCAGTTGTGGTAAACGGAGGCTCAAGCATATTCGTTTGACATGCGAGAACCAATGAGGTTCATTCTCGTGTTACACAGCACATTTGAGCTTCACAAGAACCATTGAGGTTCATTCTCATGTTACGCAGCACGTTTGAGCATATAAATTTAACGTATACAGATATATGTATATAAATAATATGTATATAAATGTACAGAAATATGTATATAAATGTATATAAATTTAACGTATACAGATATAATGTGCTGGTGAAATGACTAAAGGTATATATCTAATGTATGACAAATTTTGTTATTCCAAAAAGTTTATTTGTAATTTTTATTCTTTTCTTTTTCTTTTTTTTTTCCTGTTATGTAAGGTGGTCCTTAGTAATTATTATTATTTATGTACCTTCAATACAGTTTTTTCATCTACATTATGTTAATCTATTTTTGTATCTACCAAGTACTTTTTTTTCCGGTGCAGTTGAACAATTTTAAAATAGGAGTTTCAAAGTAGATTCCCCATTATTGCAAAATAGCAGATCTGAAGAAAAAAAAACAGACAAAAGTAGACAGATATGAAGTCTCAGCTGGTTTCCACCTGCCTCTGACATCTGAACACCTGCCCCATCAGGTTCACTGCAGATGGCTGAGGTGAATCTTTTGTCTTTTAATCTAAACCCTTTTCTCACTCAGTCTCCATCTCTCTCTCTCTCTCTCTCTCTCTCTCTCTCTCTCTCTCTCTCTGGCATAATACAGTTCTATTTGACTATTCTTTTGCAATAGGCATACCATGTGCCTGCATGCAAATTTATTTCTATTCCCGGAATACCAAGATGACCTATACGACATTTGCCAAAAGGTGTAGTGTAGAGTACAACAGAGCACATCGTGTGGAATACCACATCCCACAATGCAATGCACTTGACTTTCCGTTCCCAGAGTGACGAGTGAACAGAAAAGAATGCAACGCATATTCTTCATAACCCATTATTTAATTTCTAAAGTTGGAATATTTTTATACAAATAATTTTATTCATTCCAAACATGGCCTGTCTTTCATGTAAACCATCCATGTCTAGAAGCAGTGTTTTGTTGTAACAGATGTGAATTTCTTACAACTCATAATGAAGTATATTCAGATTTCATTCATGATCCTCAGAATATCAACAGGATGTTAAATGAACTCAGCCTACAGGTGTGTGTGTTCATGCATGTAATATAACAATACATGCACTGTTCATGCACTTACGACGGCACGGTTTTCTATTGCAATTTTTCATTTCAAATGCCATACTTCTTCTCTCGTAACATTATACGCTCCATAAGGCAAGCGGAGGAGGAAGAGACAGGGAAAGTGTCGTACTTGGGTGTGAAGTTTTCCATCCCATGATGTTTTTCCACACTTAACACTTTAATTAACATGATTATCCATGGACATTAATACAGTGCTAATTGCAAGATGTTTATTTCACAGCATTCAATTAACACACTCTGCATCCAACAGTAGAAATCACTCATCCTTTCTGATCATTGTGGAGCTCGGGTCTTTCTTTAGACGTCTTAACACACACAACGCCGCGGCCAGTCACACTGTGTCCCTGCTCACTTTT
Organism: Pimephales promelas; assembly: GCF_988280905.1. Classification (NCBI taxonomy): domain Eukaryota; kingdom Metazoa; phylum Chordata; class Actinopteri; order Cypriniformes; family Leuciscidae; genus Pimephales; species Pimephales promelas. The sequence goes on from NC_142777.1 coordinate 31,670,674, forward strand.
TTTGTGAGATTTGTCTGTGCACAGTTTTCAAGTACTTGTGAAATAACACGTTTCTATATAGACTCTGATTAGCAATCACACCCTCCTGCAGACAGCGAACAAAGACTCATTTGTATGCTTAAAACCTGCAACTAAACGTGTATATATATATATTTAATATTTTCTTGGAATCTACACAATGAAGGTGAAAGAATATGGAACAATTTGCACTCTACTGTATATAACAGCAGCATTACAAAGTTATTTGTTTCAGATTCAGTTTTACAACCTGGTGTGACCCATTACATGAACAAACCCTTTTTAAAAAGCATGCACTAATTGTGTAATAAATTCCCTGAAGTTTTATTCAAGTGCAAGTCATTTTCCCAAAGCGAATGAACTGCTCACCCCTGACATCTCCAGTGGAAGCAAAACTATTTCGTTTTTGCTCCTCAATTATGCATATCTGCCGTCACTCAGTTCGGGATGAATTTGGAAACTGAACAAAAATTGAGATCAGCAGGTTCAATTCAGGGTTTGGTGGGGTCAGGGTGGGTTTGCTGTGGTGAGAGTTGCTGTGGGCAGCAGAAGTTAGGCTCACAGGCCTGCAGATAGCTGGGTAATGAACCGTTTAACACAGCTGGTGCATTCTCAGGCATCCCTGGAGTTACACCATTGAAAGAGGAAAGGTCAGCGTTAGAAAGAGAAAAGAGCAAGAGAGAGGGAGAGGCGGAAAATCTAAAAGCGAGAAACAATGGTTCTGCTTTGAGGAAATTAATCCGACGAAAAGAAAACATAAAGCAGTTGAGAGGATAATAAAGATAGATATTTCCGTTCATGACAAGAGCAAAAGAGAATGGGCTAGAGTATGCGTCGCACAGGCCAAAAGTGCACTCAGAGAAAACAATGACTTTGAATATACTTGAAACGAATAAACCTCGTACAGGCATGCCGACACAACACCCGAAAGGAGTGCAATCTCATCAAGCTCTGTACAGAAGTCATACAATGAGAAGTGAAGGGGAGCCCGGGAGAATCGATAACCTGAACGACCAATCTGTTCCAGGTACTTTATGATGTGACTGTGGTAATTATTACCTGATCAATAAAAGAGTTTGTTGTGTAGAGGGATGCGTTCTAGGCCGGCGTAATTGGTTTCTCCTCACGTGTAGGTTTTATGTACATTTTCTCAGTATCAGAAATGGAGTTTGTGGAAAGGTGCAAGAAAGGGGTGTTTCCTGTGTCATATCACTAATGTCCTGATGCATGAGTGTCCTTTACTAACTGCGGGCCCTGCAGATGCTCTTATGCAACGGAAAATGTTGCCAGGTTTGACTTGTAATTTTTATTTGCTGTTTCAACTTCTTGAAAAGTTCATTTTAACACCAAGGTTCTGTGCGTGAGAATCTGCGATTGACTAACACTGTGGTTGTTGCATATTAAATGCATGCAACAGAGAATTCCCTGCATATTTCATAGACTGCAAGCTATTCTGGTTTTAGCCACAGAATGAGACCAGTTCATTCCTGCTGCAAATCCCCACTTCTTCATTTGCCGATTGTAAAATAACATAGTTCAGGCTCAAGGGGAATGCCCTGGGAATGAATTGCGGCCGGTGATAGCGCACGCGGTCTGTGTTGTTTTTGCGTCCAATTCACTGAGGGAATTATGCAAATCAGATAACTGTGCAAATGTGCACACAAAATCTGTCCTGAGTGCCTGAGATCTTGCAGGTCGGGTTTTAAGTGTAGAGGATGCAGATATGTTTTGTCAATTGCTACCTGCCAAATAGATATTTTAGTATTTTGCTCCTATAAGTAGAAAAATAGCTGAAGCGAACGCACACATTTTGAAGTGCATGTTAGTGAAATAATTTTGTAAAGACAGAGTATAGCAAAAATATTTAAGTGAGGGCACAGTTATACTCTGTCTTTACAATTTGAGTATTTTGACCATGAATATTATGAGTGTTTGTGAATTGTTTGTCTGACCTTTTGAAAATAACCGGTCAGCTGTTCGTGAACAGTTTATTGTGCCGAAACTGCATAATGCACACACAACATTTTTCCAAATGTTGCAAATGGAATCTAGATTTTAAATTACTGTTGCATTAAAAAAAAAAAAAAAAAATCTTTTGTCACAGTCTAGGGCCCTGAGCCTATTATAATCCTAATGTTTATATGCATGCTTGCGCTGAAAAGAATGACTTCATTTAAATATTTAAAGTCCCCCTGTGATGAAAATCAAGTTTTTAATGTTGTTTATATGTCTATGTGGTGTTTTTAATATGCTTTAAGTCAACACCATTGCTGAGTATTGTCTCCTTAAAACTGCTGTTAAAAAATTGCTCAAAAATGTGGTTTGAAATCGCTAGTGTTTCTGACGTCACAAACTACCTTGTAACCAATCACGTTATAGTGCCGGCAAGCTTTAGCATGTCATTAACAGTGAACTAGCAGTCTTGAAAGATGCCAGGTTATCCCAGTATATATATATATATATATATATATATATATATATTTTTGATATGAAAAATCAGGGACACTTAGCAAATAGCATGTGTGATGTATATCATGATGTCATGATGAACTTTTTGCCTTTCTCCACTGATGTTCTGAGTTGTTTCTGATGATTGTTAGAAGGCAGACTAAGATGAGGAATGGGAACAGTTTGTGTAACATAGCAATACATTATTATCTGTTTGATAACAGCAAATTCTGCAGAAGGCTGATCTGATCATATTAATTACCATTATGTGTCCGACATTGCAAAGAGCAATATTGTGCAGCGTTTACCTCAGAGTGAATCTGTGAGCTTGTGTGAGTGGAGGCGGGGCTAATTAGCATAATAATGACATAATCCGTGTATATTAAATTAAGCAAGGGTGAAGAGTTGCATTCAAGCTATTTAAGGCACTTTAAAGACTTTAAGGCACAATTTTAAACCATTTAGCGTCTGGTTAAACTAGATTGTGGGTGGTTACTGAATTTTTCATGCTGAACTGCTATAGAAAAATGTTAAATAACCTTTATTTATATAAAGATTTATACAAAACAGACTTTACATGGATAAACAGGAAATGATTCACTGATGCAAAGGGAGTTCAATTCTGCTGTGAAGCAGCTCTAAAAAGAAAAGCCAGTTCAGTGTTGATTCAGTTTAGTTCAATAACTTAGCAACCTGTCAGTCAAACTGTTGCACTATGGGAATCACACACACTTCTGATTATGCTGTTGAGTTATCCCTGACCCACATTGTCACAAACTGCAATTTATTCATCCTAAACTGTCACCTTTTTTGTTTCGCTGCTTGTGCATTTTTTTTTTCCTGAAATGATTTGTTGACGTGTGACACCTACAGAGCCCTCTAAAACATCGAAAAACGCATTTCGTTCTCTCCCGAAACACTGACTCAGCTAAAGAATAATAGACCACTAGCCAAAAACTGCTCTATGTGCCAAACAGTACTGTTGTCAGGGCCGGTTACATGGTGCAGTGGTTTGATCTTTGATCAGTCATGTAATTATCACCATTGATCATGGTTAATTTGGTATATTTCATAATGGCATGTCAATCAACTGACCTTGTTCAAAAGGCTAGAACCTTCTAGATATCCAATATTTTGTTGTAAAGCAATAAAGACAACTGAAATAGAATATAATGGCAGATAGCACCATGAATTTATCACTTTATGCCTCTTTAAGCCCACGCTATCCATCATATACTGATTTAATCCCACCCTCACTTTCCATTTTCATTCACAATGATGGTCATTTTAATGAATCACCTCACACACTTTTTATTTTTTTGGTCCATGTTTAATTTATACTTAGCAAGACTTTTTTTGTCATGATTCAACAATTGATGGAAGTAAATAATCTCCACTACAGAAAGAGTTGGGAAAAAAATGCTTAACGTTATGTGTACAAGCAAATTTGCAAAAGCACAATTGCATATTGATATTGCATATTTTGTGGTGCATGATTTCTGCGTATCTAGTGTTTCTGGTTTGTTTTAATTTTTGGGACCAATTTGATGCATAATTATGTATATTTAGATGAATATTTGAATTGAGCAGTATTATATCAGAGATCATAGGTGGTGGGTGGCGCAGTGGATAAGACACATGCCTTTGGTGTGAGAGACCCGGGTTCGAATCCACTGTGAGACACCAATGTGTCCCTGAGCAAGACACTTAACCCCTAGTTGCTCCAGAGGCATGCAACCTCTGATATATATAGCCTAGCAATTGTAAGTTGCTTTGGATAAAAGCATCAGCTAAATGGATACATGTAAATGCTGCTGAGTTCACGGTACTTTATATTCTGTCCAACTACAATCATTATATTTTTTTTTTCACAAAAAGTTCTAATCTATTAGGATGTGGCTCATTTGTCGCCCGATTAGATGACATTAGGCCAGATAGGGCTTATCACTTAAATCCTAATCGCTTATTTAAACATGCTGCCTTGGATTCATGGCCATATTTTCATCAGTCAAATTTGCTCTAAATCTGAGCCAAGAATTCATTTCTAGCATTAGCACAAAACTTCTACAGCAATTAATTGCTTTTATCAGATGGTTTCATATCTGTGCCAGAGCTGAAAAGACAAAGTGCGCAGCCAAAGCGGTTGCCCCGTGCCATCGATCAAGAGCCAGTATTAACTGCCCCCCCCCCCCCCCCCCCCCAATCACAACGAATACAATTAAAGTTCAACTTGTTGATTTTGTTCCTACAGGCTATAAATCACCTCTCAGCCTACAAACTTTCCATCTGCATTGCTCCTTCACTCACTCCATCTATTTCTCTCCCGCTTCCTTTTTTCTTTCATTCCATTTCTCTTTTTTTCACTCAAACCTTTCAGCTTCCTGGCTAATGCAGTCCTGCTACGTTCTGAATCTACTTCAGACCACCAGACCATAATTACATTTAGTCAATAAAAGTAAGTCATTACAAAATGAGATCTTGGGCTAAAACCTCCCAATATTGATTGGCGTTTCAGCTTCTATTTGAAAAATGGCATGTTATAAAATGTGAATACAGAAATAATGTCAACCTGAAGGCTATGCCAGATATATACTTTTACATTTTGTATATATTGTCAATATAGAGTTGGCCAATGCTTGTCTTCACACAAGGAAGTTGTCATATCTCTGTATTAGAAGCAAGATTTTGAGTCAAAAGTCAAAAGATATTTTTTCTCTACAGCAGTTTGCAGGATCGCAGCCATTATGAAAGTGGAGGGGACAAAAGCTGCATGGTGATGTGACCCAAAGGTCCGTTTTTTTTGTGATTGTTGCGGGCAAAAATATTCTTAAAAAATGCGATGGAATATGCAGGATATTTATGCAACTTTATGCAATGAAATTGTGGAAACTTGCAAAAACTGTGGTTTGATGAAAAAGAAATAAAAAGTGATTCCCCAACACCCTGTTCTCACTAGGCTACTACTAGAGGGTGACACAGGAGTGGATTTTCCCACAAAATCCACTCCTGAGTGGATTTTCAGTTACAGTAAAAAAAGAAAACGGTAAAACTGGGTGGTTTGGATGACACACGCACTCGCAAGGTCTCTCGCTCACTTTCCCTCTCTGCAGTGTGTGCGCGCTAGTCGGTTTGAAGCACAATCTCTGTCTCGCGTGCACGCTCGCTCTAGATTCCGGGAGAATTTAACTAATTTGCGGCATAACTACTCGATCACGAGTGGCTCAACAGGTAGATATATAGGTATATATATAGAAAAACTCATCTTCCAGGCATTTGACCGACCAGGTTGACACTTCAGCATGAGAAATCGGGGGTGTGGCATGTGAAACGAATCAAATACGGGTGTCTCACGGCCAATATGCATGAGAGTTGGCAGCTATGTATATTACAGCCACCAACTTATACGGATGTGTGGAGCAGATCATTCACTTTACCAGCCACACCGGGCATAAAGAGATGGGGCACATAGAATTTAGTTCAAAATGTATTTATAGAAACTGTATATTTGTGTATAAAGTTGGGTATCATATTTTTATTATCCCGCCCACTCCCGCTGACATTTTTTCCTTTCCCATCCCAATCCCGTGATACATAGTGATTTTGTGTGACCCATGGGACCCGCGGGATTCCCGAAAAAATGTCAGCCTCTAGCTACTAGCTTAAATGTAAAGAGATTTCTTATTACTTCCTATGATAGCAAACATACTACATCACAGAAAATGCTGGAATATTTTATCTTGTTTTATTTCAGACCTTAATGGGATACTTTAAGTTTTAGTAATAAGCTCTGTATTAGTAGAAAACCTGTAGTATTTTCGAATTACCGTACTTTTCCCCCTTATATCCCCCTGAGAAGAGAGATTTATCTATTTTTTGTCTGGAAAAAAAATCCTCCGATTACGCAAAAATCGTCGTCTTACTGCGTTACACTAGGTTAAATCATAACAAGCAAACTTTACGTGTGATTCATGCCATGTGACATACAGTGTGTGTTTGAAAAAAATGTGTAATCCTTTTTTTCTGGGGTGCAGAAAAAAAGAGACTTAACGAACACAAAAATTGGCAAAAGCAACAAGAGATTTGAAGCTTAGCAGACACGCCCAATATATGATTCGCGCCGTGATTGGCTGAATGTTAGTTCAATCAAGTCTAAGTAACAAATCAGAGAACAGCGGTGTGAATAGTGGCGGTGGGTCAAAGAAATGCGGGGGACGGAATGACCTGTTTCTAAAAGTGCGAGGACGTGTGCCCCCCCTCCCTCTCTCTCTCCACTCCCGGCAGTTTGTATGTTGGTTTCAAACATAGCACAAAACTGTTTCAAATCCAAATATGTTCATGTTTCTCTCTTCCAAACTCCAGTATCATCAGATTTGTTCAGTGGCTGTTAGGTAAACAAATGAATACAATAAACCCACACTGGGATGGGATACATTCAGGCAAGAGTTATTTACATAATGAAGTCAGATTTTAACTGAAAGGTTAAAACAAGGGTATTTTTTCATAAATGCCAGGTCAAGGCAGGTCGAAATATTAAATCTTGTAAAGTTTCACAATTATTTACAGCACTTTTTGGCCAAAGCAATATTTTGTATGTTAGTTGGTTTGCATTATACTAATGGGTTTGTAAGGTAGTTTTATTTAAATTAATTATAACATACTTTTTTTTTGTCTATATTTATCAGCATATAATAATAAACTTAATCTGAGAGATGTTCATTGGAGTTAAATGTGTGACAACTAACCTTGGTGCCTTTGAAAATGTATAATATAAATAGGGTTCAATATAGGCCTACATTTTTTTATACATGTACATCGTGACTCAAAAAGGACACCAAATAATCAAAAGGATATAAGGAGTCCATATAATACATAAATACATCCAAATCCAAATGACAGTATCCACACCAGCACGGTGATTGACAGCCGGACACTCTCCTCAAAACAGTGGATTCATCTGCTCTGTACCATGCCGAGGTACAACTCACGTAAAGTTGATAATTCCGCGAATGACTGCTATTGCACATTTCGAACAGAGATGGCGACAAAGAGGAAAAACTGCAGACTGCAAGTGTTCAAAGCAAAAACGCCCTGACTGTAAAACAAACCAATGTTAGCCCATTTTCTCTACTCCATGTTGCCACCCTGGCAACCTTTCCCCGCTGCAATGGAATGAATTATTCTGAGATGGCCGATTTTGACATGTTTGTATTAAAAAAAAAATTGCTTTGTTTGCTTTATTTCTCAATCTGGTTTTGTCCTGGCAGTAGCAGAGCACAGTACATTGTGTTAACTAGGCATATCTGCCAAGAGTCACCAATCTCGCCCTGCTTAAACAGCCATGACCCTGTCTGGCACGGACAGGTGGGTGATGTGACAGGCCTTTAGGACCTCTGTTGCTATGAGGCTTGGATGCTTCTCTTCAGGTATGTGCTGAGCCTTTTGTCCAGCAAATGAAATAGGACGGTCTATTCAGCCTTCTGGCAGCCCACATTAGAGATTGGAGACCCTTCCAGCATAACCAGCATATGCCTGAGAAAGCTTGCGGTTAATCCAAAGTCTGCTGACGCGCTGGAAGCTCATCGAGAATTCTGACATTCTCATTCAGTTCTGCCGGGGAACGAGGAAGTGGATCCAATTTGATAATGACATTCAGGGTGTGCGGGTTTCTGTGATAATTCTCTCACAGTACAGCACATCAGTTCTTGTTAAGGGTCTGGTGTTGCTGCAGATTGGACAGCTCTCGCTTGAGAATGTTTCAGAGTGCGGAAATTAGTCAGAGAAGTGTCAAACACTGTTGTGCCGCACTCATTTAATGAGACTGCAGCGGGAAACATATAACCCATCAGTCAGCTGAACACAAACATATTTTCCATAGATCTTCTTCCCTTCAGTGCAACAGTTTACACCAGGGTTCCTCAAACACGGTCTAGCAGGGCCGCAGCCAGTATTTTATATAACAGTATTTTACAGTTTGTAAAGTGAAAATGAAACAACTCGTATAATTTACAATGAAAAAAAAAAACGTAAATTGACATTCCCACAATTCCCTGCGTGACACTTCGATATATTTTTGTTGAAATAACTTGTTTCTTCATAGTTTGCTTAGTCTTTTTCTAATCAGTTATGTACATTAGGGTTTTATGTGACATTTAATGTTCATAAATTGATGTTTATTGCCTTTTTAAAATATCATGTGTGTTACCATGATGGTGTTTAATGTTTGAGTGAATGACACTGTCCAGCTTCTATATATTGATATTAAATTACTTGTGGAAGAGCTGCATGTGATGAGCTTCCCTATATAATGTGACTCATCACAGCTGTGATTGTTGGTTGTCCGTGTATTACAATTGTACAAAACAGATATTAATAGCCTACTTCAAATGATTGAAAATGTAACATTATATCAGATAATGAAATATGGTTTATTTCTGTAACTTTTAAGTTAAGTCTGTAAAACCTTGCTACCGTATTTTTTACTGTAAATTTCTGGCAACCACAGCTGTGTTCAATTACCGTAAATTGAACACATTTATTTTTTTTACAGTCTAGGTGAGTTTTATTGGTGTCTGAACTAAAGTGGCCCTCCAGGGCCAGTTTAAGGAACCTTAGACCATGAAGGAAACAATATAATTGCTATATATAGAAGATCTCCGACTGCTTAAATGGCCTGCCCTACAAAGGACTTTTTGCATTCGATTTTCTTTGATAAATATTCATCAAAAATGTGGTTGTTTTAGTAGATCAGAGATATTCAGTTACCTAAAATGACACCACTGAGCCATCCCTTTTATTAAATTTCCACAAACGTTTCCAGTCACCTCTGATATTAATGATTCATTAATCAGATACACTATAAACAAACATGAATGTCTCCATTGTTGATGTCTGTTGATGTTCATTAGAGTGAACATGCCGACTCTTAGCTCACGCATTAAACTCGTTTGTGTAACATTATGGGTCAAGGCAAATTGGCTTGCTGACTATTCATTATTCCAAAAGCCTAAAAACAGCCAATAGTACAACCTGTGTTTTCTCAAGTGCAGTGTTTTAATTGCCCTGAAAGTACATTCTAGACAAAAGAAACACTAGGAACACAGGATGAGCCATCTTAAAAGGATAGTTGAAAATTCTGTCATCATTTACTCACTTTAAGTTCCGCTGAAGAAAGAAATGCAGGTTTTTGGAATAACATGAGGGGGAGTACATGATGGCAGAATTTTCTTTTTTTTTTTGATTGGGCTATGCCTTTATCAAGCACATTTTGTAAACTTCAAAGCAGATGAAGCGTACCTCACAAAAATGTCTCTTCTCTGATGAGGTGTACACTGGCTAGTTTCAATCCTTCCCCTTCAGCAACCTGTTACACACATGAAACAGATCACAGCAATTAGCAAACGACAATGATTCAATTAATTCCCAGCGGGCAACCTCCCATTTTTTTCTTGTTTGAAAAGCTGTTACAATAAGAAAAGGTCATTGCAATTTCCCTTTAATGCCAACTTTAAACACTAAATTTCTACTTCCTGGAAGGCGATCAACACTGTTACTCTTGTTTTTTATTTGGGATTAGGAATTCGAAACAAACCTGGAAGAATAACTTGTAGGCATGTAACTTGCTTTGCACCATTTGTGCTGCAAACATGAATGATAAACTCAAATTATGTGGCTTATCTCGTTGACCTGGCTTTTATGATTTTAACTTATGACTCCTTAAAAACTGCTATTAGAACACCATAGCTACATACTGTAGCAACTCTCTCAACTCAACTCAACTCAACTGTAGGAGTGACTTTTAGCAATCAACATTTCTTAAGAAAATGTATGTCTACTCACTTGGCAAATGTTTTATCTAATGCAAGCACCATTGAGTGTTTCAGCTTGGCAATAGCTGAGCTACTGGCACAGATGTATGCATGTCAATACATTTTGATTTTTTTACACATTGCAAATGTAATATTTATGTTTAAAACATCAGAATTGTATTTAATACTTGACCAGGCTTCACTCTGTATTGAATGAAACACAAAAGATGTGTTGCTTGAGAATTACTTGAATTAAAATAACACTTAACCACTGCTCAAGTCCCCGAGGAAGATTCTGACACAATAACCAGATAATCAGCTAATGTTCAGTCTAAGCTCTGTTCAGGAACATATTATACTAAATATCTCTCTGCTTTGTCCATTCAAGATTAAGTTCACAGGCTGGTGATTAGACACAAAGACCCTGTCACAGTCGTCGCTTATCACAGTTTGCGGGGGGAAAAAAGACTCAGTGATGCCCCATGCCAGCCAAATGCCATTGCATAATTTTTATAAGCTGCTTGGCACCGGCTCGGCAACTTGGCTCCCACTAAAGAGGTGAGTTTAGCTAATGGGCTCATTAGGAGCAGGTGTTAGATACCTGTCCATCTGCCAGAGAGGGTCAGTTTCAACGGAGGACCCCGCAGCCAACAGTAACCCCAATCCCCCAACACAAAGACCTGACCCGCCCCCACACTGGTCCCAACATTTACTCAGATTAAACTGATGACCCTCCCTGCCCAATTCACCAAGATTAAACCTTGGGAAAACCCCTGCCGGGATTCGCTTGAACCCTAAAGCCTGTTCGACTATAATAAAATGAAAAGGGAAAAGCTGAAAATCCATTGCAGAGCCAAATCTAACTGGGTGCCAAATCTAACTGGGTGCCAGATCTTTTCTTAACAATCTTTTCTTTTTTAAAAGCAGATGTCACCAGCAAAAAACAAAACAAAAGAGAAGCCATAATTTAGATATAAAGGCTTACTTTAGAAAGCCAAAGTGAGGATGTAAGAGCATTACAAATAAACCCCTAGAGATTATACCTCAAGTACTAAAGGTTCACAATGACAGCTCTTTTCTGTCATGAGGAAACAGCTATTATTCCCCAAGAGTATGGAGAGACACAAAGCAAGCACTCTTTTTTGATAGTGACACATTTACACTTCAGCCATGTTTGTTTATTTAAGTGCAGATACGCCAGACCATTTGATTAGATTGATTCCCTTGGTGTGCTGTGGAGTTTGCAATAGACTGAGGGCATGTCTTTTGAGCATGTCTTACTTACATTTTAAGTTTTAACTTTGTCTTAGATTTTTCTCCTAAAAGTCCTTAGGTATGGAAAAATAAACCAAGAAGAATTTTTGACCAGGTCTAGGCAGATATACTGTGTATTGTTCAAAGGTTTGTGGTCAGTAATATAAAAATTTTTTAAAGATATTATTATACTGAATTATTTTACATTGCAAAAAAATCAGTTTTACTGTATTTTTGAACATGTAATGATACTGTAACTTGATGTCCAGTGTTGTGCCTGAATGTGTTCATATATTGGAAGAACTGAACTGAATATTTTAATGATTTGTAATCACAACAATTTTTCTTTTGTCAAATCAACAAAAAGTTTAGATAACATGATATTTTGAGTTTCTGATGATTAAATCAATCGTCTTCATTGTATTAACTCAATTTTTCCATTTCAATGAATTTAAAATTAAGGCAGCCAGGTTACTTCATGGTTTTAAGTTAAACCAACAATATTTTTTTACAGTGACTGTATTACTGCCTGAACGTTTCTGTGAACGTGTTCATTCTGATGTCTGTGAACGCACGCTCTCTCAGTTTAACTTCGTACAATAGGGTGCAAGATTACTATAGAGCCTTCCAGGCGAAAACCTGGCTAAAACACACATAAATAGGCCTTAATATTAGGGCTGGGTAATAAATATCGATTTCTCGATATTAATCGATTCTCATTTTTACAAACCGATATCGATTCTTAAATCTCAAGAATCGATTAGTCATCCTGTTTCATTTGAATGAATGAGACATTGTATCGCGGCTGCGCACATCCAACAAATCGCACTAATCTTTGTCCTGCTTTGTTACTATTGATATGAAACAAAGTCTCAATTTTCAAATTACGTCCATTTTCTTTAGAAATTCAAAAACATAAATAGCGTTTTGCCGTTTTGGCGTGAGATCGCTCTGGCGCAGCTCCAGAGAAGCAGCCGCGCTGATCTCTCTTCCAGGTTAATAATACCAGTCACAGCGCGAAATAAACATGAATGAGCATCTGAAAGTGTGTTAAAAGATCGAGTACAACTTATCGAAATCCGTATCATGTCACATTGATTCGCTCAATCTGCGTTTCAACCGTGGAAAGACGTCAATTAAACAGCTACAATGTCATGTATCGTCATATTTACCTCAGAAAACCCACATAAACTCGTTAGTCCACACTCGCTAGTGTTCTTCAATATTTAATGCATATTTGAATAAATCTGGCAAGTTTTTATGACAGCCAACATTTAAATGTTTATATTTCATATAATCTTCTTATTATAAAAATAAATAAAAGTGTAATTTAAGTGTTTGTATAGCTACAAAACAGTTCATTATTACCTTCATATTAGGTTAATGAAGCCTAGTAGGCTACAACTAGACTATATATATAGACCATAGTTTACAGCATTCAAGAGATTTGATTTCCTTGAGAAAAATTGCCATTTATTGTAACTGATATCCAAAATAATCGATATTGAATCGAATCGAACCGTAATCGAAATCGAACCGAATTGCAAGCTTGTGAAACGAAATCGAATCGAATTGTGAAATTTGTCTCAATACCCAGCCCTACTTAATATGTAGTGAAAAAACACCCAATCTGGCAACACAAGCCACCAGTATCGCACCGCGGCCGCCGTCGACAAAGCAGCGAGCGAGGAGGAGGCGTCGTATGATCATTTAAACGGATGTTATGACAAAGTCGGTGAGGATGGGAAAATTCTTACACTTCTGTGCAAACTTTGCCCGTCGATAAAATAATTGTTGTCTGTGGTTGTATATGGGCTGTGGCAATAAAAAAATAAATAAATAAAGCTCGTAAATATGGGGGGGAAAAAAGTACTATGAATGAACTAGTTCATTTTTGAAGTACAAACTATGAACTGATCTAGTTCATTTTAAAATGTGTGAACTGAACTTTGAACTAGTTCACGTAGAAAGTGAACTTTCCCAACACTGTTGATGTCAATTCAGTAACTGATATAACCAATTCAGTCAGTTCATCCTGTGATTTATGCTTCAGACTGGTTGTCTGTCTGTATCTCTTTAGTTCATAAATTGTAGGTGTACTTCTCGTCATGCTATGTTATGTGCAGCTCTGAAGGCACTATTTTACAGCAGACACCCTTTTTATCTAAATACACTCAATTCAAACTAAAACATGACTTCTTTTGCTGTAGGGCACAAATTCAGCAGCGGAGTTTGCTGCCTTTGAAAAACATAGTGCAGATAATTTGGTCTTTGGAGAATTTAATGCGTTGATTTAATTATATTGAGTTCATGTTGAAATAATATTGAAATCAAGGTTTTGATTGCAGACTTTGGCATTATAGTTTGGGACATTGTTGAGATCTCTGAAACTCTAGAGGAAAATGTGTCATTTCTGTTCAGGAAACAGAATTTAGGTATTAAAGTTAACTTCCATAAGCTGTTGATTTTGTGTCACAAACCCTTTTTTTCCTTTACCAGTGGAACCACAATCGATGACATCTCTCAATACAAGATGACAAAACCATGTTACAGTGAAACAGCAAAAGTTGATATCTGAGATGTTTGAGATCCTTGAGCCCATGGATGTGCTACAATCTGCTGTTTACTCTTGTTTTAAACAGTTTTAGTGTTCTGAGACCGCAAAGGCAGTGGGTTGGTTTGGCATCACGATCTGTCTGTGACAGAAGCAGAATATCCAGGACAGCACAGGATGAAAATACACAGTGTTTAACACACACAGACAAGGATGCCATCAGATACGTGTAAAAATAAAACATTTCCAAGCTTTTAGAGGCTCTGCATCAACATTTGGTTCCAATGAGACGGAAAACACTCAGGCTATGGTTTAACTTTGGCAGTCTGCAAATATAACTATAGAATGACTGTCACGTAGCCGAACACAAGGCGTAACTGATGCCTTTTAGGGACGTGCACAGCAGCAAAAGCTTGTGTATCTTGCCTCGTTTCAGCTCAGCGGTGTGGACATCAGCAAAACACTGACTGTTGCAGTGCAAAAATCCACACACAGGTTAATGATGAAGCAAGCAACATGTTCCCAAGACATGATGATGCAACAGTGGTGCATACTTATTGTGTAATATATCACAGGCAAAGAACGCACCACTTGTGTCATTTAAACTCTCGGAGTATTTGGCACGGTAATGGATATTATGACAATGTTAATACGTTTGAATCAATGGACAACGACTTTCTTCTAGAGCTGCTGTAAAAGCCAAAACAGTCTTTGTTGTATTAATTGCCTATCATCACTGTAAAGCTTGAAGCAATCTGTATTGTAAAAAGTGCTAGGCTATATAAACAGCACGGTCTCATCCCCAAGGCGTCATTTACTGACGCTTTTGACATTGCGTCTACATCCGACGCTCATATATATGGGCCAGAAGGCGCCTCCTAGTGGTCTAACCCTAACACTACCCTAGACCTAAACCTACCCATAACTGAAGCGTGTTATAGTGACGCTAAAGGGTGCCATGTAGGGCTGTGGGTCAAAATATCGATAAAACAATATAACGTCATGAGCCAATTCAGGGATCAAATCTTGGCGCGGGTATTGTGCATCATTTTAATCATTCCCTCAGCTCTCCAACTTATAATGTGGGAAATTCCCGCAAACATTGATTCACTTTAGCATGTATTTTGTTTTAGAAAATAAACCCACACAAATTATAAAATCAAATCAGTAGTTTGAAACCGTTCTGCGAGACGCAATTTTACGAACAGAGTGAGTTCAATGTTGCTGCGTCTTCTCTCTCGTCTCTCAATACAGCTGGCCAATCTACACACTCGCGTTTAGGAGTCGGGACATGACATATTGGAGCAATAGTTTTATTCAGCAAAGATTCATTAATTTGATCAAAAGTAACTTTCTTAAGGATCATATGACACTGCATGACAGCTAAAATTTCAGCTTTTGCAACAGGATAAAATTACCTTTAAATGAAAATGTAAAAATAGTAATGTTAATAAAACGTAATAATATTACACAATGTTGCCGTTTTAACATTATTTTTGACCCTGGTGAGCATAAGAAACAAATATTTTACAGACCCCAAACTTTTGAACAATTGTTTATACATGTATACATATTATTATTTAGCCCAGTCCTACATGTTTTATTTAAATCAAAGGCTGATTAGAATAAGATGGATATTACCCTGGAGAGTAGATTTGTTTACTTACAAATCATTAATTCCATTAGTAGTGAGTTATGAATCAGAGAGGGGGCAAGATGAAGTGGCTTGTTGCGTGATGGAAAATGTTTTGGTGCGCTTTATGCATGGTGATATGGGTGGGTGGGTGGTTCGATTGAGAGACAGAGAGGAAAGGGAGTTGAAGAGACAGAAATGATAAGCAGAACACGCTTGCAGTACCAGTGGAAATACATCGGGCAAATCGTTGCTGCTCCATTCCATTATAACTGCACTCTGGTATAGCCCTGAGGGTCCCCCTGCAGACGGTGATCTCTGGGCGGACCTTCACAGAACATTTGTTGCTAAAGTATAGGCCAGATCACTAGAGAATAGACTGGACTTCAGCTCCCAGCTCGAACGCTTCTCTGGAGCCTGGCCTCTGGCGGAGATGGAGACCGTACACAGAAAATACTGTGCCCTTAATTATGAAAATCACAGGGGGACAAACTTGATCCATGTTTTTTTTTTATCTTTCTCTGCTTATTCAATATCACCTGTATGCGGAGCACCTTTTAGGTTGCTGGGTCATTGTGTTACGCAATTAATTTCTCAGCATTAACTGCACCATCTATTTATGAATGGATGACATGATGGTTATCTTAGGGGGTCAAGTATGAAATTCCCAATCTACTAACTCATCGAGATTCAAATCCATTAAAGTGACATAGCGTGTGTGCAAGAGTTCCACTTTATTCACCTTTGAGATATTAGATTAAGCATCCCAAAAGCATTACTGAAATAGCAAGTGCAAGCAAAAATCTTTTTGCAGTTTATGAATCTCAAATCTCAAGACTTGTGTGTTTTAATAGAGCTTTATAAACTGATTACACAAACTCATAATTTAAAAGGAGAGACGAGAAGGTATTGACTAACACTCCTCTGCATCATGTCATCATTTAGCCTTCACCACAAAGGGATACACTGTTAAAAGAACATTCACTAAACATACTTTCCTCTTTATTTCATGCTGTCTTATTGCCAAGGTTAACAATGACAGCCATCAAAGTGTCAATCTCCCCTAGCATGACTAATTAATATATATGCCATTTAATCATTCATTATTAATATCACCTTCCATGAGACCTTGTTAGTTGTAATTTATTACAAAGAGGGAATCAATATTATTGTAATGAAATAAATCATTTAAAGGGAGTGAAGTGGAGGGCGGATACATGGGATGATGGCTCGCTCAAAAACCATTGAGCATTTACTGAAAAACAGATTTAGCATCTATGCATCATCCAGTATTATTAGGGGAAATAGTTGGAAACATTTCCCAATATCTTTGTTACAGCTTAAAACTGAAACTTTGCATCACTGGGGTAAGATGAAGCCTTACCTGAAGCCAGAACCCCCTCGGGATTGTCTCAGATGTGTTTTTATTTATATCTATTTTTACAGAATCTACAAAATATCTAAATTTTTTGTGATTTTTTGCTAAATCAAGGGTTCTATTTAAAATATTAATATTGTTATTATTAGTGGCCAAGCCCCAAAAGTCTGTAGGCATCTTTTGTTATTGTCAGTGTTCTTATTTTTCTTTCTTTTCGGCCGTGAGTCTATGGCAGCCCATAGTACCACTTGCAGGAAAGTTATGAAATTTGGCACACAGATAGAGAACACTCTCATCATTAACCACGGCAAATTTGGAGACTCTAACTCAATCCCTCTAGCGCCACCAACTGTCCAAATTTGCACTCACGTTTATGCTAATAACTTTTTAACCATGTGGGCTAGATATAAGATTCGACTGCACTCTATGAGGTTATTTTCCGTCATGATATATTTTTCTCCGTCATCCTGCCCTAAAGTTATAACTTTCGAGCATGTAATAAATGTGCTGAAATTAAATTAACTGCCATTTATGATTAAAGGTCCCCTGACATGAAATTTTAACATTAATATGGGTTCTCCTAGCCAGTAGCTAGAAGTTTGGCTCTCTCTCTGCCTTTGAGAAAATGAAAGCTCAGACGGGCTGATCTTGAGTCTCCCCTGTATTACGTCATATGCAGAAAAAGTAACCTCCCCTTTCTCTGCTTTGCCCGCGCGGAGAATTTGGCTCGCCCATGAGAAAATGAGCTACTGTAGGATTTGAGTTTTTCCTCAAGAGATATCATGGCTTGCAAACGAGCAAAGCATGGCGGTTGATCAGTGTTCAGAAGTACAAATGAACATAAAAGTATTTTTTAGTTCCTTCATCCGAGCCTCTGAAGAAACAATGGGTTCATTTTGTTTTATCTGGAAATGCGCCAACACATTCCTAAAGTTTTGTGTGGTTCAAACATTTCAGTGACAACTGTTTCCTCATCTTGGGCCAATGCAGAGCTGGCCTCCATGAACGTCTGAAAATAAATCATCAAGCGACCAAGCAACAATTTCAGATGTGTAGCCTGATTGGCTTTATTCACAGCTGCACTACTTCCTGAACTTAAGCCAGCTCCTTTGTTTCCTGTCTGCCATTATTGGAAAAACTGATTAATCCAGGTGTGTCTGATTATTGTTGTTGTGACCCTTCAGACACAGCGTTCAAATCAGAGGCTAAAATCAGGCTAGGAAAAATGGCTTTTGTTTTATAAATTAAGACTATTTTTGATCTAAAAAACATGCTAATATTATAAGGGCAACCGAGGAGACGTTATAAAATAATAAAATAACCCCATGTCAGGGGACCTTTAAGTGCAAAATTTCAGGTGGGGAGACATCTTACTCAAGAGGGTTTCTTGCCCCATCTTACCATAAAGCTGACAGTGTGCGTTTATACAAAAGGAAATCCTCATCCAAACTTTTAAGTGGTTTCATTTTTCCACCTGACAAGGTTTGAATTGAATTTGATTTATTTTGGCATACTTCTGTGTTCTTACACTTAATCCCTGGAGTGCGGATGTTGTCAACTCGATTACAGCTCAATCCGTGAGTGAGTACTTTTGGCACTGCAACATTTCTGAGATAAGTATCTGTTCAAAGAGAGAGACAGTGTTGAGCCATAAGGCTAGAAGAGATTATCTATGTTTTAATGTTTCTGGGTGTGCAAACGGTTTTAAGAAAAAAAAATATTCGATAGGGGGAAAAAGGGATCCTTTGCAAGTCTTTTACAAGCCACAGAAATCATGTAATTCATAAACAGTGATTTCGTGTCCAGAGGACTTGTTACTACTTTTTTATTTATCAAATATTTCTTGAAGCATACATAAATGCAATGATCTGATCTAATATCTTGCAATCGGGGGATTCTAGCATGTTAGAGTTATTTCTACTTGTGATTATAAGTAGGTCTAATTAGCCACATTAGTTTCAGTATTAATAAGTGATCATATAAAAAAGACCCGTTTTTTCCCCTTTTACCTGTAATCCTATGTGTCAGCACCATGTACTATCATATCAAATATTTTTTTTTTTTTTTTTAATAAATATTGGTTAATCAACTATGGCCCAGTTTCACAGGCAGGGCTTGGACTAAGCCCGGATTAGGCCTTAGTTCAATAAGGGCATTTAAGTTGCAATGCATTTGCAATGCATTTATTGTTTATAAATGTGCTTTTGGAAGAAAAAAACAAAACAAAAACAAAACATTACTGGTGTGCATTTTGAAATGAAACAATGGCACGGAAATACTTAAAGATATGTTTTCAGTTAAAACAGCTCAAACATGCATTTTAGCATGTTGGATAGTTCCCTATGAAATTAATTTTTGATATGTTTTAGCTTACCTCTGGGGCATTCAAGATGTAGGTGTCTTTGTTTCCACAATATTTTCAATTTTGATATTTTTAGGTCAAACCGTTCTTGTCTATATGGGGTATATGGGGTCCACCTCAAAGAGCATGCACAGAGAAGTCCAAAATAAACATGATTTAATGACTTGTAAATGTAAGAACAAATTGATGGCCTAAGAAATAAACGAGTGGTTTGTGTAAGAAAACCAACAGTATTTATATCATTTGTACCTCTTGTAAACACAGCCACGTCCAACTGATCTAAAGGCACGGGCGCTTCTATCTGCACAAGCGCTGGAAAGCACCGGAAATGATCTCTTGCACGGTGGCGAAAAAAAAAATCAACGTTGTCTGTTGAAATAGTCGAAATAGTCTTCCATTACAATTTCCAATTTCTGTGTAAACAATGAGTGACTCGGCTGATATCATTATGTAAGTATGTCATTTTATTTTTTTTGACTGTACGAAGGAATGAAAATACCAAAATATGTTTGCAGAGATTAAGGAAACATGCTAAGTTGAGGCTGGAATCTTTAGCGTCCTTGTTAGCGCCCACCTCCCACACCAGACCCCAAGTCAAATTTGCCTTACAACGGTTTGATGGGTTACAATTGTGACCATGGAAGCAGTGGCGCAAAAAGTGGGTATCCGCTATATGCGGTGCAGCACCATGGGGGGCGCCAAAGCGATGGTAAAAAAAAAAAAATATTAAAATTGAATTTAATATATATATATATATATATATATATATATATATATATATACAGTATATATATATATATATATATATAAGCTAATCAGCATTCAGTGTAAGGCTTGTCGCTTTCCATTGTCACTTGCTCTCTTTCTTATTGCGTGCCTTCAATCTGGCAACCCACATCGAGTCTGAAAACAACTCTCTTCAATACTTTGACTTTGAATTTGGTCTGTAGTACACATTTCAACCGCTTGCTGTCAATATTACGTACTGCACCTTTAAAATATATTATAAATTGAAAATAAATTTCAACGGGCTTTTGTGGGATTAAAGATGTTCAGCATTAATTGTTGACTGGCACAGGCGAGTTACCGGTAATTAAACGTGTGTGATTTCTGCAGCCTTCGAAAATTCTCAGGTTAATTAATATTTCACTTCTTGTGCTGAGTCTAAATGAGGGAAAGCATTCGCAACACCCACAGACATGGGCTCAAGGCATGTAGACCCACTTGTACACAGGTGTTTGTTGTTGTCATTTGTTGTTTTTCCTGTATACACAAAACAAAAATTATCAAGTGGCAGAATAATGCCTCTTAGTGCAAATAGCTCTTATGAAAATCACAGGGTAATATGTGAGTGAGTATCTGGATTGCAGTGCTGTGCACCATGGATTCAGCACCAGGGCCAAAGCTTTTGAATGCAAAGAGGATGATGAAATGGTCTAGAGCTGTAACACATTAGAGACTGCCCACCCGATTGGCAGGATCGCTACTATGTTTGGCTGAACACCCACATGTACTTATTCCTGAGGATATGTGGATTGTAAACCTGATTCTCAAGGGAAAAAAGAAGAGAAAAAAGGCATATTAAAAATGTTGCCTGTTAACAGTCTTGGTACTTTATCCTCTGGGTTTTTTCTTTACAGAGTCTGCATATAAGAAAGAAAGGCAGAAAAGAGAAAGAGAGAGAGAGAGAGAGAGGCAGAAAGTTGAGGAAAGAAAGAGGAGAGAAGCAATAATAAGAAAAACAAAATGGAGAGACCAGGTGAAAGAAAACCATATAGTGAAAGGAAATAGAGACAGGAGTGAGGTAGACTGATCAGGAACTGCTCAAAGGTGCTACAGTGCCACCCAAAGGCCGACCGCCACACTGCAGTCTATTGATCTGATTAGTCATGTATGGAGCCTTCATGCCTTTTTCCCAGCTAACTGCATCTAATCAGGAAATAACCGCTGTAAAGATTTATTCTCTTGCACTATAGATGTGGTGCGAGGCAGAAGCTGCTAAC